>NC_057731.1:52781417-52835738 GCF_004010195.1 Chiloscyllium plagiosum | reverse complement strand
CCACACCCCCCACACCCCCACACCCCCTCCACCCCAACACCCCCCCGCACCCCCAACACCCCCAACACCAACTGACCTGACACATGCATCTTCCCACCTTCCCACATCAATTAGAAATGTTCAGTCCATCGAACACTGATTCCCTGTTAATCAGCTGTTTAATCCCATTCACCGACACTTCTAATGATGGTTACATAGCAACCTGATCAATTATTATAAGACCAAAAGGTGTGGGAGTAGGCCATTCAGCCCATCGAGTCTGCCCCATCTGAAGCAACCTCACTAGACCCGTATTATTCACTCTGCTTTCTCTCTCCATGGGGGAGGTGGTATCTTCGTGGTATTATCGCTGGACTGTTAATCCAGAGACCCAGGTGATGTTCTGGGACCCTGGTTCTAATCCAGCCACGGCAGATGGTGGAATTTGAATTCAATAAAATTCTGGAATTAAGAGTCTGATGATTATGACCATGGATCAATTGTTTGAAAAACCCATCTGGTTTTCGGGAAGGAAACGGCCATCCTCACCTGGACTGGTCTACATGTGACTCCAAACCCACAGCAATGTGGTTGACACTTAACTGCCCTCTGGGTAATTAGGGTTGGGTAAGAAATGCTGACCCAGCCAGTGATAGAATCCCTGTGGTGTGGAAGCAGGCCCTTTGGCACAACAAGTGCACACCCACCCTCTGAAGAGTTACCCACGCACATTCATTCCCCTCCCCTATTACTCTACATTTACCTCTGACAAATGTACATAACCTACACATCCCTGGACACTATGGGGCAATTTAGCGTGGCCAATTCATCTAACCTGCACATCTTTGGACTGTGGGAGGAAACCCACGTATATTATATTATTTCTTCCCAACATTCTAATAGACCTGTCGAGGGAGGTTTTTGTGTTGGTTTGTTAACTGCATTGTTTACTTATTATTTCCAGCTGGGAATTGTTAACTTGCATTTCATATTTGGCACAGAGGGCTGTTGAGGCTGGATCATTACGTATCAATGAGGAAGGGGAATTGAGGATTACTGGGAAAAGGCAGGAAGGTGGAGATGGGGAGTATCGGATCAGCCACGATCCCATTGAATGGCAGAGCAGACCCAATGGGCTGAATGGTCCATTCTGTTCCAACATGTTATGGTCTTAAAATCATTGAGTTGAGTGATTTTTTTTTCATTGATGAGCACAGTTGATTGTTCTTTTGCTAGTTTCCTCATTTTACCCCCCTGTATTTTACCAACTTTTTATACTGGACCTTAGATTGGAGATTTTTATTGTCACCTTGCTGAATACCATGGGGAGTTCTCGATATGTCGCCATGTACTGTGACATAGGAAGTAGCTGCTAAAACTTAACAGAATAGCATCTGCGCGATATCAACAGGACAGTGCACTGGTTTAAAAAGTCTTGCATTTGTTCAACATTCATACTGAAAGCTTGGCCATGTTATCCTCCTAGTTATGGCACTGAGTAACCGAACACGCACTGTGGGAGATTCTAAAACTGAAAGACGAGACAGAAAGCACCTGGAAATCTGGTTATGGTAGTGAAGAGCCTGTCCAGTTCACTAATGTCCTTTAGCATCCCGGGTCTGACCTGGATATGATTAGTCCCATTCAAGGCAGTTTCTTTATTCACTTGTGGGACATGGGTGTCACTGGCTGGGTCGTTTATTGCCTGTCCCTAATTGCCCCTTGAGGAGGTGATATGGAGCCACCTCTTTACCCATTACTGTCCACGTTCTATAGGTAGAGGTACCTTCTGAAGACCTTGGGGAGGCAGGGACTGGGCCTGACTATGACCTTCTCTCCAGATTAAGAAGAAAGACATCTCAAAATGCTGGACACCCTGCACATGACTGGAGAGGGCAGTGACCATCACTGTGTAGCCAACAACAGTATCTATGTTGTGTACATGAGGAGCATTGTGTACATGGGGAAGGTTGTGTACATGGGAATGTTGTGTACACTGAGAACGTTGTGTACATGGGAAATGTTGTGCACATGAGAAATGTTGTATACACGAGGAATATTGTGTACATGAGGAATGATGTATACATGAGGAACATTATGTACATGGGTAATGTTGTGTACCTGAGGAACATTGTGTACGAGGAATGTTATGTACATGAGGAACATTGTTTACACGAGGAATGTTGTGTACATGAGGAATGTTGTGTACATGAGGAACGTTGCGTACAAGAGGAACATTGTGTACATGAGGAATGTTGTGTACATGGGCACATGAGGAATGTTGTGTACATGAGCAATATTGTGTGCATGAGGAATGTTGTGTACATGAGGAATGTTCTGTGCATGAGGAATGTTGTGTACATGAGGAATGTTCTGTGCATAAGGAATGTTGTGTATATGGGGAACGTTGCGTACATGAGGAACATTGTGTACATGAGGAATGTTGTGTACATGGGCACATGAGGAATGTTGTGTACTTGAGCAATATTGTGTGCATGAGGAATGTTGTGTACATGAGGAATGTTCTGTGCATAAGGAATGTTGTGTATATGAGGAACGTTGCGTACATGAGGAACATTGTGTACATGAGGAATGTTGTGTACATGGGCACATGAGGAACGTTGTGTACATGAGCAATATTGTGTGTGTGAAGAATGTGTACATGAGAAATGTGTACATGAGGAATGTTGTGTACATGAGCAATGTTGTGTACTGACGAATTTTGTGTACACAGGGAATGTTGTGTACATGAGGAATGTTGTGTACTGAGAAATGTTGTGTACACAGGGAATGTTGTGTACATAAGGCGCATTGTGTACTGACAAATTTTGTGTACACAGGGAATGTTGTGTACATGAGCAATGTTGTGTACTTTCAAATGTTGTGTACACAGGGAATGTTGTGTACATGAGGCGCATTGTGTACTGACAAATTTTGTGTACACGGAATGTTGTGTACATGAAGCGCATTGTGTACTGACGAAGTTTGTGTACACAGGGAATGTTGTGTACATGAGCAATGTTGTGTACTGAGAAATGTTGTGTACACAGGGAATGTTGTGTACATGAGGCGCATTGTGTACATGAAGCGCATTGTGTACATGAGGAATGTTGTGTACATGAGGAATGTTGTGTACATGAGGAACATAGTGTACATGGGGAACATTGCACACATGAGGAACATTGCGTACATGGGGAACGTTGTATACATGAGCAATGCTGTGTACTGAGGAACATTGTGTGCATGAGCAATGTTGTGTACATGAGGAATGTTGTGTATGTGAGGAATTTTATGAGCATGAGGAACATTGTGTAGATGTGGAATGTTATGTACATGGGGAATGTTGTGTACATGAGGAATGTTGTGTACATGAGCAATGTTGTGTATGTGAAGAACATTGTGTACATGGGGAATGTTGTGTACATGGGGAATGTTGTGTACATGGGGAACATTGTGTACATGTGGAACTTTGTGTACATCAGAAATGTGTACATCGGGAATGTTCTGTACATCGGGAGTGTTGTGTACATGTGGAACATTGTGGACTTGAGCAATGCTGCGTACACTGAGAACGTTGTGTACATGAGGAATATTGTGTACGTGGAAAATGTTGAGTACGTGGAAAATGTGTGCATGAGGAATGTTGTGTACATGAGGAATGTTGTGTACATGAGGAATGATATATACATGAGGAACATTATGTACATGGGTAATGTTGTGTACCTGAGGAACATTGTGTACATGAGGAATGTTGTGTACATGAGGAACATTGTTTACACGAGGAATGTTTTGTACATGGGGAATGTTGTGTACATGAGGAATGTTGTGTACATGAGGAATGTTGTGTACATGAGGAACATTGCGTACAAGAGGAACATTGTGTACATGAGGAATGTTGTGTACATGGGCACATGAGGAATGTTGTGTACATGAGCAATATTGTGTACATGAGGAATGTTGTGTACATGAGGGTCACACCCAGTGGATCAGAGGTTTGTGTTTTCCATCAGACATGTAATGGGTCGAATGGCTGCAGAATTCCACACTCCAAATCACCTCTGCAGCATAGGACCGAGGGAGTGTTTACGATAAAGCAAAGGGATTGTAAAAATAGGGAGGTTTTGCTCAAACTAGTCTAGTCTAATTCTTCTTGTCTACCCAGTCATTACTGACACCACAGACAGAATCTAGTTTCAAAGTGAATTAAGTATAAAAGCCAGGAGGTTTTACTAAAACTATACAAAGCATTATTCAGATCACAGCTGGAATACTGTGAACAGTTTTGGAACATTTAGCTCAGGAAAGATGTACCAGCATTGGCAGCAGTCCAGAGGCGATTCACTAGATACCCACGTATTCTTCTGAGGAGAATTGAGTAGATTGGGCCTGTACTGCCTGGAGTTTCCCAGAATGAGAGGTAAGATTGTCTGGGGACTTGACAGGGTGGATATGGGAAGGCTGGTTCACCTCGTGGAAGATTTTAGGACCAGAGGATCAAATAAGGACCAAGTGTTACATTTTTAAAACCGAGATGAGGAGAAATTTCTTCTCTCCGAGGGGAGTGAGTCTGTGGAATCCTTTACCACAGAGGGCTGTTGAGGCTGGCTCCTGAAGTATATTCAAGGCCGAGAGAGATTTTAATCAGGATGGGAATCAAAGGTTATAGGGAAAAGGCAGGAAAGTGGAGTTGAGGATTATCAGATCAGCCACTAAGTGTTTGAGGTGAAAGCGAGGTCTGCAGATGCTGGAGGTCAGAGTTGAGAGAGTGGTGCTGGGAAAGCACAGCAGGTCAGGCAGCATCCAAGGAGCAGGAAAATTGACATTTCGGGCAAAAGCCCTTCATCAGGAATGATGTGAAAGCCCATTCAAATGTCGATTAAGCAGTGTACCTGATGATGGGCTTTTGCCCGAAACGTCGATTTCGCTGCTCCTCGGATGCTGCCTGAACTGTTGTGCTCTTCCAGCACCACTAATCCAGAATCTGGTTTCCAGCATCTGCAGTCATTGTTATACCCAGTATTAAACAGTATCTAGTGTAGCTGCTGCATCAACACACATCTCCCTGCACACTGCTGTTCAATCACTGACGTGTTATTTAGTATTTACTGAATGACATGTCATCGCTCAGTTGGACTTACATTAGCGTAAGTATATTTACCGGCTGCAGGAAGTGAGTAATAAAAAATGAGACCTCCAGTAACTTGTGAAATATTGTGCTTGTCAAGGGAAGAAATTGGGCATTGCTACATATTTCAATTTCCAGGATGCAACATTAGCATTAAGCGCCTCAAGGTGAGGCAAAATCTTCTTTCAGTGCAGAGTAAAGCTCCCAGGGAGTGGATTTAAGCTTCATTCCAGGTACCATTCTTAGAAACCCCTTCTGCGCTCACTCTGCAATGCATTCACACCTTTCCTATAATGTGGCGACTGTACTCGGTACTCCAGCTGAGGACCATAGCAAAGTAAAAACCAAAATAACTGTGGATGCTGTAAATCAGAAACAAAAACAGAAATTGCTGGAAAAGCTCAGCAAGTCTGGCAGCATCTGTGGAGAGAAATCAGAGTTAACATTTCAGGTCGAGTGGAGGATTCTGAGGGAGCATCACTTGACCTGAAATGTTAACTCTGCTTTCTCTCCGCAGATGTTGCCAGACCTGCTGAGCTTTTCCAGCAAATTCTGTTATTGTTTGAGGTCTAACAAATAGTGAAGGCGGTGTTTGGTATGCTTTCCTTTATTGGTCAGAGTATTGAGTACAGGGGTTGGGAGGTCGTGTTGTACAGGTCCTTTTGTACAGGACATTGGTTAGGCCACTGTTGGAATATTGTGTGCAATTGTGGTCTCGCTCCTATTGGAAGGATGATCTGAAACTTGAAAGGGTTCAGAAAAGATTTACAAGGATGTTGCCAGGGTTGAAGGATTTGAGCTATAGGGAGAGGTTGAACAGGCTGGGGCTGTTTTCCCTGGAGCATCAGTGGCTGAGGGGTGACCTTACAGAGGTTTACAAAATTAGGAGGGGCATGGATAGGATAAATAGACAAAGTCTTTTCCCTGGGGTTGGGGAATCCAGAACTAGAGGGCGTAGATTTAGGGTGAGAGGGGAAAGATATAAAAGAGACCTAAGGGGCAACTTTTTCACATACAGTGTGGTGTGTGTATGGAATGAGCTGCCAGAGGAAGTGGTGGAGGCTGGTACAATAGCAACATTTAAGAGGCATTTGGATGGGTATATGAATAGGAAGGGTTTGGAGGGATATGGGCCAGGTGCTGACAGGTGGGACTAGATTGGGTTGGGATATCTGGTTGGCATGGATGGGTTGGACCGAAGGGTCTGTTTCCATGCTGTACGTCTCGATGACTCTATGACTCTAAATACTTTGTACACATCCAACACCAATCACCTCCTTCCTTTTGTAATCTAGGCTCCTATTAATAAAGCTAAGAATACTGTATTCACACGACACCAGGTTATAGTCCAACAGGCTACGCTCTGAAAGCTTGCGGTTTATAAATAAACCTGTTGGGCTTTAACTTGGTATCATGTGACTTCTGACTTTGTTCACCCCAGTCCAACCCTGGCACGTCCACATCATCTGCTTTATTAACAGCTGTCTCCACCTGCCTGCCACCTTGAATGGTCTGTACCTGACACTATTGAAATAAAAACTAGAGTACACACATTATGGAGAATAAAATGGCTAGTGGAGAGCTTAACAGTGTAACCTGATTCTCTTGTTTACATCATCGCCTGTAACTAATTCCAAACCCTCTATTATCCGCTTGTCAATACATGCGTTTGGAAAGTATTTCTGTTGGCGTCTTTGCACATTGTCGTGTTTTTTGACCAATGGGGACAGTCAGCACAATATCTTGCTGGGCCTGTTGATGGGTTGAAAGCTGCCTTTTACCCTGGAGTGAATTCCTGGAATACAGGCACCTCGGTGATTACCGAAACACGCCACAGCTGATTCTCACGGTGTTGGCTATGGGGCCTTACGGATCTGCTCCTCACTTGCTGAGGCAATTCCTTTTATCTGGGCTAGCAGGAATGGCTGGCAGAGGGGAGTTAGCCCCCATGCCAATGGACTGACTCCACCCCCTTGTGGTGACTCAGCTTCTGCCTGGTCACTGGTTTGGAATCACTGGGCAGGGTCTCTCCAAGCTCTGAGTGAGGTGGGCCTTGGTGAGATGGACCTGGGGTGGCACATTGGCTCAGTGGTTAGTACTGCTGCCTCACAGCACCAGGGTGCCAGGTTCCATTCCAGCCTCGGGCGACTGTCTGTGTGGAGTTTACACATTCGCCCCGTGTCTGCGTGGGTTTCCTCCGGGTGCTATGCTTTCCTCCCACAATCCAAGTGCAGGTTGTGGTGGATAGACTGTGGGAAATTTCCCATAGTGTCCAGGGCTGTTCAAGCAGGGTGGGTTGGGAAATGCAGAGTATCAGGGAGAGGGTAAAGGGGGTGGGGGGGGAGTCTGGATGGGGTGCTCTCTAGCGGATCAGGGTAGACTTGATGAGCTGAACGGCCTGTATCTGCACTGTAGGGCCCCGGCCCAGTAAGTCAAGGGCAGCCTCCTGTATCAGTGCAGATGCTGCCCAGAGCAGGCAGAGTCTGGATTCTCTGCTAATAAAAAAGACAGACAGCACCACACCCATTGTGACTCTGTCTCATCTATCGTGGGCTGTTCTTTCTCCTGGGAAGAGAGCGGGGCAGCTATGATGGAAGGTGCAATTGGGTGGCACAGCTGATAGTGCTGGTGCAGGTGGGGACGTGTCCTGTGCAAGTGAGAGGGCGTTGGGTGGGCAAGGGTGAGTGAGGCAATAGTAAGAGCAAACAGCGTGACCCTCAGGGAGGTCGGTGCAGTCGCAGGGACAGAGTGAAGTGGTAGCCATTGGAGGGAAGGGGATGGCACTCAATGTTGGCAGACAAGAGGAGGGCATTGACGGTTTTCCTCGTGAGCATTCCTTCAGGCTCTGAGGCTCTCCTGCCCCCGGGGTGGTCACCCTGGACCAGGCTGGTTAGGGTCTGGTGTCGGCGTCTCCACTGCTGCCCCTGGGGGAAGGGGGAGTCAGCTACCCCTTCCAGCAGGAGCCCCAAGCCCCTGCCCAAGCCATTTTAAAGATGGCGCCAGCTCCCGGGGGGCCCCAATCAATTCCGGGATATCGGAGAGCAGCTGGTTGCTCTGGGAATGGCGTGCGGTGAGGTGGGGGTGGGAATTGGGCGGGGGGGGTTCTCAATCGATGCAGTAAATTCAGTAAGAGATGGCAGGAGACCTCTGTCATTCCACCAAACTCAACGCAACCCAAAAGACCAAAAGATTCCACTAACAGTGTGTGCACACCTCCGGTTACACGGCAGCTTATCTTGACAGTACGATACTCGGTACGGCTTTATTCCATCGTGTTGTGGTGTACGAAGCTCTGATCATTGGGCTCCACTTGCCCATGGTTCATTCAGTGGGGCCTGAGTCAGATGCTCATGGCTTCAGGTTCCACCCTCGGCTCTTCCTCACTGAGTCAGGACTGTAGTTGCTCAGACTCGCTGAGGGAACACTGCTGTGCTGAGGGCCATTGCTCAGGGCTGGAAAATATCATCCCCTCCGCTCCCCCATGTTTTAATCCTTGTGGCCAGGGCGATTCTCCTGTTCCCACAAAGCTGCCCATCTCATCACCAAACCAGTGGCATCCTCACTGCACTCTGTGTGGACAAGATGGTGATTGTGATTATACAAGCGTGACCAATGCAATTTAATCTGCAAAGGTATGACTTCTCGGGGCATGCCTCAATGTAGACAAATTGAATTAGAATCCCTACAGTGTAGAAACAGGCCCTTCAGTAGAAAGTGAGGACTGCAGATGCTGCAGGTTCCTGATGAAGGGCTTATGTCCGAAATGTCTATTCTCCTGCTCCTGGGATGCTGCCTGACCTGGTGTGCTTTTCCAGCATCATCTTCAGCCCAGCATGTCCACACCAACCCGTCCAAAGAGTAACTCACCCCAGACCCAATCCCCTATCACTCTACGTTTACCCCTGACCAATGCACCTAACCTACACATCCCTAACACTATGGGCAATTTCATCCCTAACACTATGGGCAATTTAGCATGGCCAATCCACCCTAACCCGCACAACTTTGGATTGTGGGAGGAAACCGGAGCACCTGGAGGAAGCCCACACAGACCCGAGGCTGGGTCCCTGGCGCTGTGAGGCAGCAGTGCTTAACCACTGAGCCACCGTACAAGAGACACCAAGAACCATGGAAGGATCATGAAATTAGCAGTCCCTCACCAAGATCAGGTCTTTGTTCCTTCAACGTGGTCTGTCGTTGATGTGTTATTAATTATGAACTTTGCTTCTATTTTATGAGTGAGGCAATAGTTTCTCATGACGCAGTTAACAGGATGAACCCCCTCCCCCTCTCTCCAGCTCCCCATTGAATGCTTGACAACAGTTAAAGGCAGAGTTTGTTCCAATGATAGTGCTGTTTGGAGGTGGGGATGGAGATTGTAATCTCTACTGTAATTTTCTTTGACAGATACATGAATGGGAAATGAGCGGAGGAATACAAGTCCTTGGAAAATAGGCGCCAGGTTTAGAAAGAAGATCTGGATCGACACAGGCTTGGAGGGCTGAAGGGCCTGTTCCTCTGCTGGAATTTTTTTGACCTTTGTCCTTAAAGCTGAAAGAGGAGCCAGCATTTCCACACAGAAACAGGCCATTCAGCCCAGCTGGACTGTACTGAAACAAACACAATATATTTTTCTTGTCTGTGTGTAAGGGGGAATTGTTTATAAAGTGATCAGAACTTTGATGTGTGGCATTTGCTTAATTTAAAGTATTTGTGTGTAGTTAGAACCTCTTAACATATTGTGATTTCTCATTCAGTAAGAAACCTGGTCCCTGCTTTCAACCTGGATCTGAAAATTAGGGAGTGGGGGGATTTTATGTCAACCTTTAACTTTAATGACAGCTCCAGGATGATTGATTTCTAGTGTGTTACTCCAGTGGGTTGCCTTGTGATAGTGTTCCAGCACAAAACAAGAGCAAAACTTTTACTTACATCGTAGATGTTTTACTGCCAATAGAGTACACATTTTGTCAAAGCTCAACTCAGTAAACTAGGTGACAGCCACTTGCTGGTTAATTATTCCGGGCAGCGCCTTGACTGATCAGAGTCAACCCACCTGACTGAAAATTGACACAAAGCCTGGCAGTAAACTGTCAATCATTATTAACTGGTGCATTCCCAATCAGAATTCACCTGCCAACCAATTAGCGCTTCTCCCCTCATACAATATAAATGTTGGTTTCCTGCTAAAGTTGGTATTCTTGCAAATTGTCCTGATGCCTGTAATATTAAAAAACTCTGCGTCAGAAGTCGCACAATACCAGGTTATAGTCCATCAGGTTTATTTGAAATCACAAGCTTTCGAAGCGCTGCTCCTTCATCAGAGCACTTCCTCCCACTTGACAAAGGGGCAGTGCTCCAAAAGCTTGTGATTTAAAATAAACCTTTTGGACAATAACCTGGTAACCTGGTGTTGTGTGACTGCTGACTTAGTCCACCCCAGTCCAACACCGGCACCTACACATAATGAAAACCTTCATCACAGTACGTCATTTCTCAACGGTAAACAACTGTACAATGTTTTATATGCACAAAATAGTTAAAATTGCCATGGGATAAGTGATAACAAGGCCAATTTCAGAACATTGTGTGCAATTCTTGGTCTCCTTCCTATCAGAAAGATGTTGTGAAACTTGAAAGGATTAAGAAAAAAATTACAAGCATGTTGCCAGGATTGGAGGATTTGAGTTATAGGGAGAAGCTGAATAGGCTAGGGCTGTTTTCCCTGGAGTGTCCGAGGCTGAGGGGTGACCTTTATAAAATCATGAGAGGCATAACTAGTGTGAATAGCCAAGGTCTTTTTCCAAGGATGGGGGAGTCCAGAATTGGAGGACATAGGTTTGGAGTGAGAGGGAAATATTTAAAAGGCACCTGAGGGGCAACATTTTCACACAGAGGGTGGTGCATGTATGGATTGAGCTGCTAGAGGAAGTGGTGGAGGCTGGTACAATTAAAAGGCATCTGGATGGGTCTATGAATAGGAAGGGTTTAGAGGGATATGGGCCAAGTGCTGGCAAATGGGATTAGATTAGGTTGGGATATCTGGTCGGCACAGACGAGTTGGACATCTAAATGACTCAATGGCACTAATTCTGTTCTAACGCTGTATTAGCTATGACCGAACTTAGTGAGCAACTTTCTGGAGAAGCTATGTGGTGATCTTAACGGGGAGGCTTTGTAATGTTCTGTTTTATCTCTTGGTGGGTTTGAGTTCCTCAGTCAGTTCCCTGTAGCTGGAATGAAAATCTCACGCCGGTGTGTTGAATTGAGTATGGGAAGTAAATGGACTGTACAGAGACCATCTCAAATGGAGATCTGCAGCTTGCTGTGTTCATTGTAAAACTTACAGCGGTAAGGGGACAGGGGCCGATGGAAATGTAGATACTGAAACACACCAACAGCATGGGAAACCAGTGGATGAATACTGTGGTCAGGATCAGCCTGACAACTGTCCCAGTGTTTACTTACACAAGACCTTCAGAACTACATAAAGTGGCAGAAAGCCTCCATGCTGGTGATTATGCAATAAAGCTCTCTGTCAGCTAACCCCATCAGCATCTGGGCTTAAAATAAACCACAGATGCTGGAGATCTGAAACAAAAACAGGAAGTGTTGGAGAAACTCAGCAGGTCTGGCAGCACTGAAAATACAGAAAGAGAGAGAATCAGAGCTAACAGCTCGAGTTCAGTCTGACTCCCACTGTTCTGACGAACTCTGTTGACTCTGCTTTTCTCTCTCCACAGACGTTGCCAGACCTGCTGAGTTTCTACAGCACTTCCTGCTTTTGTCCCTCATGCACTTATCTGAATTCTCCTTAAAGTCTGATAAAAGAAATGGGGAGCGTAAATGCCAGCACGGAGGGTTAGGGCTGAATGGCTGATTTGTGCTTTCTATCTAAGGCTCTCTGTGGTGTGGAGGTGCCGGTGTTGGAGTGGGGTGGGCAAGGTCAGAAGTCACATGACACCAGGTTACAGTTCAACAGGTTTATTTGAAATCACAAGCTTTCGGAGCGCTGCTCCTTCAGAGCACTTCCCTCTGCTTCCCCTGAGGAAGGAGCAGCGCTCCATAAGCTTGTGATTTCAAATACACCTTTTGGACCGTAACCTGGTGTTGTGTGACTTCTGACCTTGTCTAAGGTTCATGCGAAGGAGGTTAATCAGTGAGGCGTGTGGCGTTGGATCCTCCCTGAAGCTTTGAGCAGTATTGTGGGTGGATTTCAGTGCTGGTGCAATGTCACACAGTTAGACGTCACGTTCCAAAGGTTGGCTGTATGAATCAAACAGAACCGTCCTTTGGTTACTGATAAATCAGCAGAACACAGGCCATGCTCAATCAGTCCCCCTTGTGGATCCAAAACTCAGAACTCAAAACCAAATATCTACTCTTGGTTGTGATCACCTGGTTGAGCAATATTTGCCAAATAATTATGGAAATAGCCGGGCTAAAACACAATGTGAGATAATCAGTCAAGTGCGTGATGTGGCTTAATTAGACTTGCTAAAAGCAGCACCCATTCATGCACAGGGCCCCATTTATCTGCTCAAGTCTTGCACCCATTCTCAACTCCTCAGGAACTTTTGGTGCCTAACGTCCTCACCATGGCAATATCTTGGCCAATCAGGGTTCAATTGTCAATGCATCAGAACCTATTTCTCTGTTGTATGCAGTGGTTGTGAAGGGTTGAGATTTGGTATTCTTGCCTGTGTCCTGATGTGTAATCTATGTCTCTCTGCTCAGCACTCTTCCTGAAGGTTCTTGGGTTAACCCTGCGTATGCTGTGATTCTCCCATTCGCTCCTCACTGTATTATCAATGAGAAATATGCAAGTAGAATTGAGAAAAGACTTTGAAAGATGTTGTGTCTCACTGCACTACCGTTCGTCACCTCGCATTTGTTTGTCAGGGTTGGGAAAGCACTTCTGAAAGCATCAAGTAAACATTACCCTTCCTTCCCAGAATGCCGCAGTGCAACCATTTGCCCCCTCATTCAGAAACAGTTCCAAAATATAACTCATCTTAAGCCCCTATTCACATTCCAAGATCCAGTGTTATTAAACAGGGCCCTGTCCTGCCTGTTTTGATGCCATGCCACTGTTATGAAGAAGAGCACTGGAGGTATCTCGGGCTAATAATAATTATCCCTTGATCGAACATCACAGGAACAGGTGATCCTGCTGATTATCACATTGCTGTCTGTGGGAGCTTGCTGTGCACAAACTGATTGCTGTTTTTCCAACATTACACCACCACATTACACACTTCACAAAGTGAAATTCATTGGCTTTAAGCCCCTCCCTCCCTTTCTCCATCCTTCGTTACATCCCTCGCTCTATCTCTTTCTCCATCACAGGCTCTTCCAAAGTTCAGGCCTTGCTTTTCCATCTCGAGCTTCCATCAGTCCCGACCCTATATTGGGAAGTGTGTGCGATTGGTCAGTTTACTTGGAGACTCCGTCAACCTCGATCGCTCTGTCTCACCCTTTCTCCCGAGCATGAAGCCTTCCCCAATCCTTCCCTTTGCTCCGTGGCAGAGAGGGAGCGGCCCATTGTTTCACCGTTGGAGGTCTTGTATTGCACAACACTCAGAAGTAGATGCAAACCCCAAATCAATAGGTTTTTGATCGGGAAGGGTTGTACCAGCCATGATCTAACTGAGTATTGTCCTGGAGTCTTCTGTCCTTGCGCTTCTAAGTTCCTATTTGTGATGTGTGCAGTGCTGTGAAGCTGTTAATAAACTCTATTCTTTCTCCTGACACTAGCACTGAAAATTAATCTTCTACACTATATATTTTATCTCTTGTAGATTCATCTGATTACAAGCGATTCAGTCACAGCGTCTCCAACTACACCACACTCTGGCTGGAGGAGAGTCTGGGCCGTCTTTATGTTGGGGCAAGAGGAGCCATCTTTGCCCTCAACATCAGCAACATTAACGACAGCTCTACGAGAGTGGTAAGGAGCATGGGATTGTCAAAGGGAGGGGATGTTCCGCCCATCAGGCCTGTGCTGGCTCCCGGACAGAGCCCATCTAATAGGCCCCCCGCTCCCTGTTCCCAACCCACATCCCTGCAAACGAAGCATCAGTCACCATTCCCTTTCTAAGGTCACCATTGGCTCGGTTCACACTGATCCCCTTCCACAATGTGAATGGTGAGATCTATTGGAGGAATACTTTGTCACCCCAGGTAGTGGGAGTTGGGGGGAGGCATACTGGATTGTTGAGGGGAGTGGAGCAAAGTCCAATGATTGGCTGATTGAGGGTCAGACAGCAGAGATAATTGTTCCCTCTCCCCCCCCCTCCCAGAACACGGCTGCATTTTACTGCTCCCTACATTCTGTCCATATACCTTCCATTACAAATTTCTTAGCTCACACTTCGGTTCAAAGCAGCTGGAGGTATGTGTGTCACACCTGTTTTGTCTTGGCTAATACCTTAAATGCTTCATATACAGTTTCTGAGTCGGGAGGGAATCCCATTGGGACCATTACGGTCAATATGAGTGTGATAGCGCCCTGGAGTCGTAAGCCATTCAGTCTACATTGTGGAGATCCCAAAATAGCATTTGTGCAGCATTAACTGTTAAGGATGTGGAAAACAGGCACATTAAAGAGCAGGGTCAGAGTTTTACACTTTACCCCCATTCCCGGGAGCTGCTGGGGTAAAATCAGCCCCTCCTACCCTGCCTCAATCAGTGTCTCACTGACATTAGTCTGATCACTCATGGCCCAGTTGGAGGAGCTGAAGTGGCCAGTGGATGGAGAGCACTGAGGGGGTAACCCAGGGCTGGCCAGGGCTCAGACTGAGCTGGTGGGCCCCAGACATCGAGGTGCACCTCAGTGACCCCCACCTTGGAATCTGGCCTGGGCCAGGGGACACAGTGTGAGTGGGAGGGTTTCAGGCACTGGAAGGGGCTGCAGGTGTTCAGGACCAGTCTGATACGCAGAGCAACTGACCCCGCAAAGGGCCTGAGGTAGCCAATAGCGGATGGGGAATGGAGCGGGGGTCAGGTGGAGAAAGCGAGAGGAGAAACCACAGCAGAGAGTGACCGGGGTAGGGGAGTGGGGTGGGGTTACCTAGTGAGAGGTGCTACCTGCTGCTCAGGTTGAATCCTGGGACCTCTGTTTTACACGGGGAGGGTAAACAAATGTTATTTTTAGTTCAGCCCAGTGACTTGGCCAGCATTTATTGCCCATCGCTGTCTGTCTGGAGTCAGTGTTAGGCCAGGCAGGGTAAGCTTTCATTCCCAAGAGGACATTTATGAACCAGATGGGGTTTTCTTTTCATGACAAGCAGCAAAGTTTTCATGGTCATCGATCTACTCTCAACACTGGATTTCTCTTCTTTTCAAATTCCACCAATTCCAACCCCCCCCACCCCGACTCCGGAACATCAATCGGCTCTTGGGCTGAATGATTTGGTGGGATATCACGCGGCTGTCGCCTGGTATAGAAACATCGCTGGGATAACCCAAGTGTGGGAAACAGGTCGGGGTTTGGACTGGACTGGAGTTTGGGGGCATTGGGAGAGACAAGGTCACTTTCACGTAAGGTCAGGAAGATCAAATGCCACGACATCCTCCACTCTGACTCCCACTGGCTCAGAGGAAGAGTGGTGTTTGGCCCACATCACCCCCCCCCCCTCCTTGTTGGGCCGGGCAGTGGGATGGGTGCATTTATAGTTCCATTCGCCTGTGGGTCAGTGCGAATCCATTCACTGAACAGGCCCCTCTCCACACAAACACCACAGGAGCTCCTCTCCTTGTAAATGCAGCTCTTTGACATTAGTGAGCCGGGAATTGCCCAAATCCTGGAGCTCCCGACGTGGTCCACAGCTCCCCCTCCCCGAGGTGGTGATGAGGAACGGGGCTAAACTCCATCCCTGCCCCTGTACCAGCTCAGCCTCTCACCTGCTGTCTTTTATTTATTTATGCACAAGGTCTGAATGTTCATTCAAACTCTTGTTTGGTTAACAGATAAACTGGGGAGTGCTGCCAGCCAAACGAAGGGATTGCCTGGAGAAGCGAGGTTTTACTGAGGTATGGGCGGTGGACTGACCTGATCCAAACCCATGTACTAACCTACACAGAGTCCCATGAACTCATTGTTCCTGCACTCGCCGCTCTGCGTCACTCCGACTTGAAAACTTTTGATCTTGTTTGCAGATTTCTCCATTTTCTGTGTCTCCTCCCTACCTCTTAGAGCTTCCACCTATTTCTCTATAATATGCTCCTCCAGTTCCATCCTCACCTCCCATTTTTGTCTCCCCCACTGTTGATAGCCACGTCTTCAAGCGACGGGTCCGAGACCTTGGAATTCTTTCCCCCTTTAAAGCGTGGACTGAGAGTTGTCTGAGTGGGATTATAGAACCTCTACAGTGGGGAAGCAGGCCATTCAGCCCATTGAGTCCACACCGACCCTCCCAAGGAGAGCATCCTACCCAGACCCACCCCACCCCACCCCAGCCCACTTCACATGGCCAATCCACCTGACCTGCACATCTTTGGACTGTGGGAGGAAACCAGAGCACCCGGAGGAAACCCGCACAGACACCGGGGAGAATGTGCAAACTCCACACAGACCGTGGCTCAAGGCTGGAATTGAACCCAGGTCCTTGGTGCTGTGAGGCAGCAGCACTAACCACTGAGCCACCGTACTGCTCGTGAGTCATTGTGAGTCACTGTGCCTGATATATGGCTTGGTACCAAATTCTATTGATGTGGTATCCCTTCGGTGAAGTGCAAATTATTGTTGTTGATAGACTTGAGTGTTTGGGAGATTTAAACTGAAAGGACCCAGTTGTAAACTTGTGTGTTCTCTTTGCAGATTGACTGTTTTAACTATGTTCGCTTCCTGCAAAGATTCAATAGGACTCATTTATATACCTGTGGGACGTATGCATTTCATCCTCACTGTGCTTATATTGTAAGTATTCCTGAGTTGCCAGCATTGATATTCAAACCGTTCTCCTGTATTGCATATCTTTTGTAGATGTCTTTATCATTTTGACTTAATTTTTCCCCTCTCCCACTATTAAGGAGATTGAGAATTTTGCATTGTCACCTACCTTCGAGGGGAAAGAGAGATGTCCTTATGACCCCACAGTCGGATACACAGGTCTCATTGTAGGTAAGGAGTAAACATCTGATGCTCTGATAAAGCATGTTTGTTATTGAGGTCAGATAGATCGAGGTCATTCTCTGTCTGTCTGGTTCTGTGGAATCGTGACATTCAGGCAATGTCTGTCTAACTGGGCTCAAGCTCAGGAAAATTACAGTGAGTTTCTCGAATTTGGGGTTGGGCAGATACTGGAGATCTTTAATGACGACTGAAAATGCTGGAAAGACTCATCAGATCAGCTGGTGTCTGTGAGGAGAGAAACCGAACTCTGTGTGAAAGGTCACAGGTCACAACGTGAACTCTTGTTTCTCTCTTCACAAATGCTGCCAGATTTTGACCAGAGCAGGCCACATTGTTGACTTGGACTTTGATTAGTAAAGGTAGATCACATGGGATTCAGGGAGAGCTTGTCAATTGAATACAAAATGGGCTCTATGGTAGGAGACAGAGAGTGATGGTGGAGAGTTGTTTTTTAGACTGGAGGCCTGTGACCAGCAGTGTTCCACAGGAATCGGTGCTGGGTCCACTTTTTTTAGATTAGATTCCCTACAGTGTGGAAACAGGCCCTTCAGCCCAACAAGTCCACACCTACCCTCCAAAGAGTAACCCACCCAGACCTATTTCCCTCTGACTAATGTAGCTTGTTTGTCATTTCTGTAGATTATTTAGACGTGCATATAGAAGGCACGGTTAGTAAGTTGTGGATGATACCACAATTGCAGGTCCAGGTTGTTCTGCTGTAACACTTATTTCATTAACGTGAATTTGCTGTAACACGATTAACAAATTGGGGACACTTTAAAAGTGTCTATTGGTTATAATGTGATTCTGGCCACATTTATTTAAATGGTGCTGCTATTATGCAGTTTTCTTATAACAAAGGATCTCATGAGAACAGAACTATCGTGTTATAGCAGAACTGACTGTATAGTGGGCAATGAAGAAGATTATCTAAGATTACACAGAGATCTTGATTGATTGGGTTGATAGGCTGAGGAGTGGCAGATGGAGTTTAATTTGGATAAATGTGAAATGTGATATTTTGGTAAAACAAACAGGGGCTGGACTTACACAATTAAAAGTGAGGCCTTGGGTAGTGTTGTCAAACAGAGAGACCTAGGGTTCAGATACATAATTATTTGAAGTTTGTGTCACGTATAAACAGGGTTAAGGAGGTTAAGAAGGCATTTAGCATGCTTGCCTTCATTGCTCAGACCATTAAGTACAGGAGTTGAGACCTTGTTCTGAGATTGTACAGGAGGTTGGTGAGGCCTCTTGCAATAGTGTATCCAGTTCTGGTCGCCCTGTTATAGGAAGGATATGATTAATCTGGAGAGGGTTCAGAAAGGTTTAGCAGGATGTTATTGGGTATGAAAGATTTGTTATAAGGTGAGGATGGATAGCCTGGGACTTTTTTCACTACAGTGTAGGAAGTTGAGGGGTGACCTTATAGAGGTTTATAAAATCATGAGGGATGTAGATGAGGTGAACGGCAGGTGTCTTTTCCTTCTGGTGGGAGGCATATTTTTGAGGTGAGAGGAGAGAGCTTTAAAAAGGACATGAGGGGCAACGTTTTCATACAGAGGTTCGCGTGTGGAACAAACTGACAGAGGAAGTGGTGGATACGGGTACAGTTACAACATTTAAAAGACATTTGGATAAGTTCATGAAGAAGAAATATTTGGAAGGGTGTGGGCTAGGAGCAGGCAGGTGGGATTAGTTTATTTTGGGAACACAATTGGCATGGTCTGGTTGCATCGAAGGTTTAGATTCCAAACTGTTTGACTCTATGAATCTATGATAAGTGTTTGTTTTTATTCGTTCATAAGATGTGAGTATTTCTGACTGGGCCCAGTATTTATTGCCCGTCCCTAGTTGCCCCTTGAGAAGGTGAGGGTGAACTGCCTTCTCGAACCGCTGCAGTCCATGTGCTGTGGGTAGACCCACAATGTCTTTAGGGAGTGAATTCCAGGATTTTGACCCAGAGACAGTGAAGGAATGGTGATATATTTCCAAGTCCGGATGGTGAGCGGCTTGGAGGGGAACTTGTGGGGGATGGTGTTCCCATGTATCTGCTGCCCTTGTCCTTCTAGATGGAAGTGGTAGTGGGTTTGGAAGGTGCTGACTGAGGATCTTTGATGAATTTCTGCAGTGCATCTTGTAAATGGTACACACTGCTGCTACTGAGCGTCGGTGGTGGGGGGAGAGGATGTTTGTGGATGTGGTGCTAATCAAGCGGCTACTTTGTTCTGGATGGTGTCAAGCTTCCTGAGTGTTGTTGGGGCTGCTATCATCCAGGCAAGTGGAAAGTATTCCATCACACTCCTGACTTGAATTGAATTTATTGTCATGTGTACCGAGGCACAGTGAAAAGCTTTGTCTTGTGAGCAATACAGGCAGATCAGAGAGTTAAGGAGTATAGATAGTAAATAATAGGTAAACAGTGGCAAAAGTAAAACACTTGTGCCTTGTAGATGGTGGACAGGCTTTGGAGAGTTAGGAAGTGAGTTACTTGCTGCATTATTCCTTGCCTTTGACCTGTTTCCAGTATTTTCCAGTTTTGCTTTCTTGAATTTCTGGTAAGTATTTCCAACTGCACACTCCCTGCTGCAGGGAGTATGGAGCTTGAAAATTACCCCTAATTCAATCACTGAGGGGATAGATAATTAGCTAAAATCTACTGTTTGATTGTGTGGTCTGCGACTCCTCAGTAAAACTTTTGGTTCAGTTTCATCAAGTCTAGTCATTTCAATGCGGCTGTAACTGTCCTTATCTACTTCCTCCTATGTCATGGTAGTAGTGAACCTGAACATTGCTGGAAAGAGAGACAGCTCATTGAAGCTTGTCATCTGGACACATGCAAGAATGCCAAGTTTCAAAACAATTTACGTTACAGGAAGAAGTGGCACCAACTGATGGGTGTCGCCGTGGGGAATTCTGTAGGCTGATGGCGACTTGCCAACCCAACCAGTCACAGTGCAAATACCGCCGATGCTGGGAATCAAAACCAGAAAATGCTGAGCAGGTCAGGCAGCATCTCTGGGGAGACAGAGAGAGAGAGAGAGAGTTCATGTTTCAGGTGGATGACCTTCCATCAGAACTGAGAAGAGTTAGAAATAGGATAGGTTTTCAGCAAGTGACAGGGTGCAGGTAGAGCCGAGTGGAAGGTAAAACAAGGTGAAGCCAGCAAAGAATTGTCAGCATAGGACAGTGGGAATGGGAAGCTACAGAGTAGATGTTAGGAAGTTGTTTCCATTGGTAAGAGAGACTAGGACCCGAGGGTATAGCCTTAGAGTAAAGGGAAAACTATTTAGATGGAGATAAGGAAAAACATCATCAGCCAGAGAGTGGGGAATCTATGGAATTCACTGCCACAGGAGGCTGTGGAGGCCGGGTCATTGAGTATATTTAAGATGGAGATAGATAAGGTCTTGAGGATCAAGGGGATCAAAGGTTATGGGGAGAAAGCGGGAAAATGGGGTTGACAAACATATCAGCCATGATTGAATGGCAGAGCAGACTTGATGGGCTGAATGGCCTAATTTCTGCTCCTGTGTCTTATGGTCTTACATGATGTGTCTGACAAGCAATGACACCATGAGGCAGAGCTGTCCCAAGTGAGAATGAAATAAAGCTGATGTATCAGGCATGGTTACATTGCAATGGACGGTCCCTATGTCTCCAAACCAGAAACTTTGGGATCACATCCCACTGTAGTAGTTAGTGGCCATGGGATATTTGTTCCTGATGCTGCTTTAAGGCTCGATCATGAATTTGCAAAGGCTTTGACCATGCAGGTGATAAAAGCAGAAGTGATGTTGGGTGATAGAGAGCGGTGTCCTTCATTCTCTGGAATGTGTGTCATGATCCTATCCAAAAAACACAAACTATGGAAACCAATATACGAGCACCTGACATGCTCTCTCTAGATGTCGGAAGTCATTGAATAAAACGAGGTCACCTCTCAGCGATAACCTTATTCATTGTAGCTGCATGGGAAAACAAGTTGAAATTACAGCTAATCAGTCCAATTATTCAGCGTGTTCTGTAACCCGAATAATTCACAGTTCTGATGAAGGCCCACTGGACTCGAAACGTTAACTGTTTCTCCCTCCATGCATTCTGCCAGGCCTGCTGAGTTTCTCCAACACTCTCTCTGTGTTTGTTTCACTTTTCCAACATCCACATTTTGCTTTGATTCAAGTGTTGAATAAGCAGCCTTTTGCATGTAAATCCTTTTTGTTAAATGAGCTTCAAAAACTGGTCACTCAATGACTGAGGAAGGTAATGGCTTGTAGGAAAAGGACAAGACTATTAATTTATCACCAGGAGTGCCTTGAATTGTTTCATCACATATCTGTCGTGGATTGGACCAGTGATCATTGAGTTCTGACCCCACTATGACAACTTATAAATCGCATTTCCAACAAACCTGGTCACTTGCAGGCTGGTGTAAGGAACAACAATCTCAAAAGTTGCTGGATTGAATCATAGGATCCCTACAGTGTGGCCCTTCGGCCCAACAGGCCCACACTGACCCTCTGAAGAGGAACCCATCCAGATCCATTCCCCTCCCCTATTACTCTACACTTGCCCCTGACTAATGCACCTAACCTACACATCCCTGAACACTATGGGCAAGTTAGCATGGCCAATTCGCCTAGGCTGCACATCTTTTGGACTGTGGGAAGAAACTGGAGCACTCGGAGGAAACCCACACAGACACGGGAAGAATGTGCAAAGTGCACAGAGACAGTTGCCTGAGGCTGGAATCGAACCTAGCTCCCTGGTGCTATGAGGCAGCCCTGCTAACCACTGAACCATGGTGCTGAATTCACATGCGTTGTTGCGAATGTGTTACTGACTCACTTTAGGGACTGGGATTTTTGGCCCTTTCCTGGTTTAGGATTATGGGTGACTCTAGGTCCCCGTCAGTGCCCTCTAAATTGGCAGAACAACACACACTGTTGTTAAACCATTCACCACAACTGGGATCTCCTGGAAACATAGCCATTCTGCGAATGTTTGCTGTAGGGAACATCTGAAAGAACAAAAACAGAAAGCGCTGGAGAAACACAGTAGGTCTGGCGGCATATGTGGAGACAAAGTAGACTTAATGTTTTGCACCCAGTGCTTAGTATCGACTCTATTTTCTTTCCCCACAGATGCTGCCAGACCTGCTGAGTTTCTCCAACACTTTCTGGTTTTGTTTCTGATTTATAGCATCTGCAGTTTTTGGCTTCTTTTGTTTATTGTCACACTTTAGGGAACATGTCCAATGGTGATGCAATTGTAACATCACTGAGCCAGGAATCCAGAACCCAAGACTAATGCTTTAGAACTGGGTCCAAATTAAAAAAAAAACATCCTTCTGGTGTTGATTGTCAGTTGTAAAACCCATCTGGTTCATGAATGTCCTTCAGGGAAGGAAATCTGCCGTCCTTACCTGGCCTGGCCTACATGTGACTCCAGACCCACAGCAACGTGATTGATTCTTAACTGCTCTCTGGACAATAAATACTGGCCTAGCTGGTGTCAAAACGCGTGGCGCTGGACTGGTTGCTAATCCAGGGACACAGCTATCTGGGGATGTTGACTAAGAATTAAAAAATAGGTGAAATGCAGCAGAGTCTTTCCATCTTTCATGGGTGACACTGATTAGGAGAAAGTGAGGACTGCAGATACTGGAGAGTCAGAGTCTAAAAGTGTGGCACTGGAAAAGCACAGCAGGTCAGGCAGCATCTGAGAAGCAGGGGATGAAGGGCTCATGCCCGAAATGTTGACTCTCCTGCTCCTCGGATGCTGCCTGACCTGCTGTGCTTTTCCAGTGCCACACTTTTAGACTCTGACTCTCCAGCATCTGCACTCCTCACTTTCTCCTAGTCAGTGTCACCCATGAAAGATGGAAAGACTCTGCTGCATTTCACCTATTTTTTAATTCTTAGTCAACATCCCCAGATAACTGTGTCCCTGGATTAGCAACCAGTTTGGTTGGAAAGTCTTCACAATTTCTCATCATTATCTTGAAGAGGCCAGTCACCTCCTCATGGAAGTAACAGAGTAGAGCTCCCTGAAGTTTCTCTCATGTATCGCCGAAACCCAAAAATATCGCTGTTGTTCTTGAGGGCGGTTGTGCGCATCTGAATTGCTTTTAAGTTTGTAGCAGAGACTTTACAGGTGAACTACTCAACCTCCATCATCTGCTTCCCTGACAGACAATAACATCTACACTGCTACGCTGTATGGATTCCATGGTAAACTGGCAGACATAAAAAGGAACTTTCAAAAACGTTCCCTCAAGATGGACGATTCCCTCCCTTACTCACTGAATGGTAAGGAAAATAATTCACTTCTTCAATTGTAATCCGGCTGAGACAAGCTGACCTGGAGTGAAGTTGTTAGCTCTCAATGTTAGCCCCAGGGTAACACTCAAGCTCCTCCTCCCCTTGGTTGTAAAAGGAGACTTGAGTTAAGATGGGGAACCACACCTTAGGGAGGATAGATTGTCCTTGGAGGGACTACAGTGTACGTTTACAAGAAAGACTTCAGGGGTTCAGTTATGAGGGAAGATTATACAAACCGGGCCTGTTTTCTCTAGAAGTCAGAAGGTTAAGGGGCGATCTGGTCAAAGTGTTCAATCTATTCAAAGCTCACTAAAGGTAAACTATTCCCACTGGTGAGGGATTCTAGAACCGGGGGCATAGTCTGAGAATTAGGGCCAGAGTGTTCAGGAGAGATGTTTGGAAACACTTCCACACACAAAGAGTGGGAGATATTTGGAACTCTCTTCCCCAAATGGCAGTGGATGCTGGATCAGTTGTTAGTTTTAAATCTGAGAGAGATAAACTATTGTTAAGCAAAGGTATGAAGGGATATGGACCAAAGGCAGGTTGATGGAGTTAGGCCACAGATCAGCCAAGATCTCATTGAATGGTAGGACAGGCTGGAGGGGCTGAATGGCCTACAGCTGTTCCTGTGGCTGTTCAGATCTCCGACGACTAACGGGTGGCTCAATCTGTCTGATGGTCATTCACTTACTTGAGAAGGAAATCTGACATCCTCCCAGGGTCTGGTCTACATGGGACTGACTCTTAGCTGCTGTGTGGAGTGGCCCAGAAAGCCACTGTAGGACCAGTGGAGAAGAATGGAAAGGGCCAGTCATGACTGCAACTCAAGGCAGGATGTTGGAATTAAATTGCTCAGTGTTTACAAAATAAACTTTCCTGTTGTCACGTTGAGTGCAAAGTTTAAGGGCCCTAGGATCTGAAAGTTAAAGCAGAATGCTGGAGAAGAGATCACTCAGGCCCTGGATGGGGGAGAAAGGGTTAACCTCAGCATCTCCTTCCCTCTAACCCACCCCCAGCATGTTTTCAAACATTGTGGAGTGTTCGGTTTGGATGTCTTTATTTTTGTCAGCTTTTCATGAATCTCTGGAGTTCTGCACCCACAGCCCTGTGGCTGCTTTATTGATGAATATACTTATTAATCTCCTCTTTAGATTAATAGGCTTTTAATGAGTGATGGGGTGAGGGGTTACGGAGAGTGGGCACAAAAGTGGAGATGAGGCCTAGATGAGATCAGTCATGATCGTATTGAATGGCAGAGCTGGCCCGAGGGGCTGAATGGCCTCCTCCTTCTCCTAGCTCTTACCTTGCCACATTCACGGTCATGATAGGCAGAATTTGGCCTCAGGTAACAAGAGGCAGTGGGCAGGAAAATGGAAGTAATACAGAAGATGGGCCAAGATCCCATTGAGAGCTAGAATAGGATCGATGGGACAAAGGGCCTTGATGGGTTTGACTTATTGCTGTGTCCCCCTTTGTAGATGTAACCTTTATCGACTCTGTCTTGGTGACAGAAAGTGTCAACAGCTCTGTGGGAGATGACGACAAGATTTATTTCTTTTTCACGGAGAAACTTAACGAAGAGAACGCATTTAATGGGAAGCTGCTAGTCACAAGGGTGGCTCGAGTCTGTAAGGTAAGAGGGCTTCAGAGCTCTGTGCTCGCTCACGCGCGTGTGTGTATATGCGCCTATGTGCGAGTGTGTGTGTGTGTATATATATGAGTGTGCATGTGTGTGCAGATCTGCATGTGTGAGTATGTATGTGTGCATGTGTGTGTCCATGTGTGTGTGTGCGCGCGAAAATGCACAGGCCAGAAGATTGTTGTGGGATGGCAGGTGAGATACAGAGCTCAATCCTATATGTTTATTTCCATTGGCAGAACTGCAAAGTAGCAGCATTAATTAGCAAATTTATTTCATTGATTAAGCAAGATAAAAAAGTTCATGAATGTGCAAGGAATATCTTGCAGGTAAAAAGTAAACTCATCCTGGTCTTACCAGACCATTAAACTGCTCCCTCATGACAGAGAGAGAGCCAGATAACTGGTGGTGAGTTTAACCTGAGGGTTACCACCCCTCAGACCAGAGGGGAGGTTGAGGAAGAGAATCCTTCATGGTAACCCTAGCTGGTGTGGGAATTCAACCCATGTCATTGGTTTGACTCTGCATCACAAACCAGCAGTCCAGCCAACTGAGCTAAACTGACCAAAAAGAAAATCCAAAGACCTGCAGATGCTGGAAATTTGAAACAAAACCAGAAATCGCTGGAGAAACTTCAAACTGAAGCAGGGTCACTGGGTCCAAAATGAAAACTCTATTTCTCCGTCCACAGATTGTTGCCAGACCTGCTGAGTTTCTCCAGCAGCTGTTGTTTCTGTGAGCTAAACTGACCCCTATCTCAGTTTTACTGTCTTCCAGCAATCATAAAGTGCAGCGTGTTATTGGGTTTACTGTATTTCTTGCTGGCTAAGGAATGTTCATGGATCATTGCTTTCATGCGGATTTTGCAAGATGGTGGAATTCTCGGTGTTCACAAAAGGTTTTGCTGTGCCATTTGGTGTGAGCATCGCTGTGTAAGAACCCTCTGTCAGGGAGTAGATTAGAATAGCTCACTAAAGAGGAAGGTATGGCCTGTTGTGGGGGGAGAGACGAGGATGGCCCCTTCGTTCCCCTGCTTCCTGCTTCCATCCATCTTGTCATATTTCAGTTGTACCACCTCCTAACCTAAATCATCAGTTTCTCAAACTCACCACCAGTTATCTGGCTCTCTCTCTGTCATGAGGGAGCAGTTTAATGGTCTGGTAAGACCAGGATGAGTTTACTTTTTACCTGCAAGATATTCCTTGCACATTCATGAACTTTTTCATCTTGCTTAATCAATGAAATAAATTTGCTAATTAATGCTGCTACAGCACAGAACAGGCCCTTTGGCCCACGATGTTGTGCCGAGATCCAATCCTAATGTAAACTATAGTAACTTAACCTATGCACCCCTCAACTCACTGCTGTCCATGTGCATGTCCAGCAGTCGCTTAAATGTCCCCAATGACTCTGCTTCCACCACCACAGCTGGCAACACATTCCATGCATTCACAACTCTCTGTGTAAAGAACCTACCTCTGATATCTCCTCTATACCTTTCTCCTAATATCTTAAAACTATGACCCTTCGTGCCAGTCAGTCCTGCCGTGGGTAAACGTCTCTGGCTATTGACTATCCATGCCTTTCATTACCTTGAATACCTCGATCAGGTCACGTCTCTTCCTCCTCCTCTCCAGAGAGAAACGTCTGAGATTAGTCAACCTCTCTTCATAAGACAAGCCCTCCAGTCCAGGCAGCATCCTGGTAAACCTTCTTTGCACCCTCTCCAAAGTCTTTGTAAGATCTAACAGCCGGAGGCAGAATGCTAGCAATGGGGAAGGCCACTGGGATGTGGAGAAATATCTTCATCCAGGGAGTGGTGAGCCTGTGGAACTCTGTGCGGTTGAGCAAAGCATTGAACATTTTTAGGAAGGAGCTAGGTATAGTTCTAGAGTCATAGAGGCATACAGCACAGAAACAGGCCCTTCGCTCCAACTTGTCCGTGCTGACCAGATATCCCAATCTGACCTCGCCCCATTTGCCAGCATATCCCTCTAAAACACTAAAGGAATTAAACGTTATGGAGAAAAAGTGAGACCAGGGACTGAGTTGGATGATCAGCCATGATCATTTTGAATGGTGCAGCAGGTCCGAAGGGCCAAATGGCTTACTCCTGCTCCTACTCTCTCAGTCTTAATCGCTGAGGAATAAGAAGCAGAGTAGATGGGTGACTGGGGTCTGTTTCTATCTGGAAGGATTCGTTTCAGTGGGCTTGATGGCCATCTTACCAGTGCCTATTTTGTATGTACAAAACTTTAGCTTAATTCTTTAATAAAATGAAATAAATCAAACAATTGCCGATGCTTGAAATCTGAAACAAAAACAGAAAGTACTGAAGAAACTCAACGGGTCTAGCAGCATCTTTAGAGAGAAAAACAGAGTTACGCTTTGAGTCCAGTGATCCTTGAAATACACACAAACATACCCCAGATAATGGGACAATTTGATTTCTCTCTGACAAATTTTAATTTGGAGAAAAATACAGCTAATAATTAGTTCTTAGAAAGAAGGGATATGATGTTTGTCAGTCTGACATTCTTAATGATCATTGGACACATGCAGTTATTTCTGGGGTCTTGGCAGTCATAGCTTGCTCCAGAAATCATCCAGGTGATACGGGGTTCGGACTAGACTCAGCAAAGATATTTCAGAAAGGCAAAGAGATGAGCTAGGCAGCCTCTCCCTCAGAAATCTTATTTTTCTAACTAACATTCTAAACAATAAACATGACAGCCCTAAAACAGGGCGGCTCAGTGGTTAGCGTGGCTGCCTCACAGCACCAGGAACCTGAGTTTGATTCCCACCTTGGACGACTATCTGCGTGGAGTTTGCACATTTTCCCCGTGACTGCGTGTGTTTCCTCTGGGAGCTCCGGTTTCCTCTCACAGTCCAAAGATGTGCAGGCCAGGTAAATTGGCCATGAGAAGTGTAGGGTTACAGGGCTAACATAGGAGGATGTGTTTGGGTAGGATGCTGTTCAGAGGGTCAGTATGGGCTGAATGGCCTGCTTCCACACTAGGGATTCTATGATAAAACCGAGACAGGTGATTTGTAAGAAAAGTTCATGGAATGAGTAATTTCCCACAGGTACGTTTTAAAAATAATTCTTGCATCGACCAAAAAAAAATCGTTCATAATAGATCTGAGTGCTCAATGTGGTTCTGCGACATTACATTGCCTTGTCCACTAAGGGAGGCCCAAACCCATTTAGAATGATCAACTCCAGTTAAAATAGCAATAGTTTGGGATCACTAGGTATGGGGATAGGACAGGAATGCTGGGTGTACCTGATTCCAGTCCATGATCTGAATGAATCACAGAAGTGGCTGTAAGCCCAGGTGGGTGACTCCTGGTCTGATTCCTTACATTCTAATTGTTCTTAGTGTTTGATGATC
Source organism: Chiloscyllium plagiosum (assembly GCF_004010195.1). NCBI lineage: Eukaryota > Metazoa > Chordata > Chondrichthyes > Orectolobiformes > Hemiscylliidae > Chiloscyllium > Chiloscyllium plagiosum. The sequence continues at coordinate 52,807,138 of NC_057731.1, read as the reverse complement.
TTCCTGCAAGGTTCCGAGAGATTTGAAACGTTAGCCCTGTTCCCCCTTCCTTGGACACAGCTGAGCATTTCCAGCATTTTCTGTTCTGATTTTCCAGCATCTGCAGCTATTAACATGAGCGTTCCTTTGCTAATATTCTAACCCGTAGTTCTCAGGCTTATATCTAACCTTGTGATGGTGGTGCACTTTATTGTTTGACATGTTTCATCATCAATCAGTTCAATAAAAGCAATTTATGGTTTCATTGAATACATTCCTCAGGAACTCATATTTCTTCTGATTTTTTGGGGGATTGAATTACTGCCGTTTTGTACATGATCAGTCCCTTGCGGAGTATTCGCTGTGTAATAAAACTGGGTCTGATATTAAAAAATGTTGAGAATCAACTGCAGTCTGTTGGCTGTTAAATGTCATGGAGACAAGACTTCTACCAAGGGCATACATGGATACAGGTCACTCTGAAGAAAATATGTTTGAAATACAATTGTCACATGGCTGGATCTCTCACAAACGAGATTAGATTAGATTACCTGCAGTGTGGAAATAGGCCCTTCGGCCCAACAAGTCCACACCGACCCTCCAAAGAGTAACCCACCCAGATCCGTTCCCCTAACTAATGCACCTAACACAATGGGCAATTTATCACGGCCAATTCACCTGACCTGCACATCTTTGGACTGTGGGAGGAAACCCACACAGACAGTCGCCCGAGGCAGGAATTGAAGCCGGGTCCCTGGTGCTGTGAGGCAGCAGTGCTAACCACTGAGCCATCGTGCCACCCTAATGAGGATGGTGTGTGTTGGGTTTGTTTTACAAACCAGGATCTGTTAAAAAAAAGACTTTACTCTGAACGGTGCCCTTCCAAAATCCATCGTGGCACACTCACAGATGTAATAAAGTCTGTGCTTTGAAATCAGTTAACCCTTTAGCAAAGCACTGAATGCAACATCTCCTGTGTGATACTATGGCTTGAAGAGGTGTGCTTTGTCCTGGGTTTTTTTTAAGAGAGGTTTTAAGACAGAGGTACCAATCTGTCTATTGATAGCCCATAAAATAAACAGTTGTTTTTTTTAAAAATGGGAACAATACAAGCAGCCTGAGTGAGTGGGCCCAAGCTCCCACAGGACTAGGATTTTTAGTTTTAGCTTTCAGCAGTTGCTGGGGTCTTGAAGCTGGATGTGGAAGCTCTTATTCCTCTGTCTGTTACAGTGAAAAGTAGGGGTTCCCTTCCTGCTGCCAGAATTGCATGTGAGACAATCTGTTTTACTGAATTTGCCTTTGCCAAGGGTGTGCTTATGGGACATTACTAATTTGGAACAGCTACTATCTGGCAGTTAAATAATTATTCTGTTAAGTTTTCCGATAGAGTTAGGCTATTCCAGTTTCCTCTTTCCTTTGTTGTTTTTTGTAACTATAGGGGAAGAATAAGGTGTATTTTGCTTCAAATCTGGTAGTCTGACCAATCCAATTGCATACAGAACGCAACGCTAGGACTTGGCTTTAAATTAAGAAAAAGCCAGGGTCTAAACTATCTCCTGGAGGGATTTGGTCTGGTCCATAACACCTAAGACAGAGTTGAGGAGAATTTTGCTTTGTCTCTCAGGGGATTGCTATTCTGTGGCTTGTAGACCCCCAGGAAACAGTTGATGCAGGGTCATTGAAGTCATTCAAAGCTGAGTTAGATCAATTTTTGATAGACAAGGGAGTCATGGTTTATTGAGGACAGACAGAAGAGTGGAGTTCAAGCCTCAGTCTGATCAATCAGAAATCTAGGGCAAACTCAATGGACTGAATGGCCTGCTTAGCTTTGTCAGAACTCACACAATACCAGATTATAGTCCACCAGGTTGATTTGAGATCACAAGCCTTTGGAGCATTGCTCCTTCATCAGGTAGCTCGTGGGGCAGGACCATAGGACGCAGACTTTACCTGATGAAGGAGTTGTGTTCCGAAAGCTTGTGATTTCAAATGAACTGGTTGGACAATAACCTGGTGTCATGTGACCTCTGGCCTTGTCCAATCCCGGCACTTCCACGTCTTAGCTTTGTGTTCTTAGTCAAAAACAGAAAGAAACTGCAGAGGCTCAGCAGGTCCAGCAGCATATGTGGAGAGAAATCAGAAATAATGTTTTGGGTCCAGTGACCCTTCCTCAGAAGCTGCCAGACTGTGCTAAGCTTTTCTAGCAATTTCCATCTTTGTGTTCTTAGAATAGTTACCATCGTGAATTTTTTAAATGAATTTGCCAAGGCAAAATTTCAACAAACAGGTATAGTCCCTTTAGAGGAAAATGTTTACTTTGTGTGGGATTAGATTGCCACCTTGCCTTTTAAGTGTAAATCTGCAGATTTTAATTTGCATCGATCCTTATATTTTAAGTGCATTCTGCAGTTCCAGCTTTGTACTTGAGAAGTGAATTGTAAAATACAGGCTGTTCTGCTGTAAAGCATGTTTCATTAACACAAATTCACTGTAATGAGGTTGACGAACTGGGGACACTGTTTCTATAGCGCAAACGTTTAAAGCGCCTATTAGTTATGGCTTGATTCCGGCCCCATCAGTTTAAAGGTGCTGCTATTACACGATCTTCTGATAACACAAGATTACATGAGAACGGATCTACTGCGTTATAGCAGAACTGACTGTAGCCCACTCCCACTTCTGAACAACACAGAAGAATCCATTAGAACTGACAGAGGAACCAGACATTGTTTATAAAATGCTGCACAGTCCAGAAATCTGAAATGTGAGGCCAGACAGCCCCCAGTGGAGAGAGAACCAGGGTTAACATTCCTCATTCATCTAGACAAAGACATGCAACTGTGTCCCTGCTTCTCTCATTATTTAAAATATCTGTTCTGTATAAAAGTAATTACCAGCAGTTTTTCTCTCTCCGTCAATGTCATCTGTCCTGTTGAGTACTCCAGCATTTTCTCTTCATATTCCAGTGTTAAAATCCCACCTTTTAGGGGTGGCTTGGTGGCTCAGTGGTTGGCACTACTGCCTCACAGTGCCAGGCACCTGGGTTCAATCCCACCCTCGGGTGACTGTCTGTGTGGAGTTTGCACATTCTCCCTGTATCTGCGTGGGTTTCCTCCCACAATCCAAAGATGTGCAGGTTAGGGTGGATTGGCCACGGGAAATCACCCAAAGTGTCCAGGGATGTGTGGGTCAACCATGGGAGTTATAGGGATTTGATAGTGGATTGGGTCTGGGTGGGCTGCTCTTCGGAGGGTCAGTATGGACCCAGTTGGCCCAGTGGCCTGTTTCCACACTGTAAGAATTCTAGAGGCAATGCTTTAACATAAATGAGATATTTGGCATCAGGAGCTGCATGTGATAACCGCCAGGTGAAGTGCACAGTGCTGGTGGCACTCCCGATGTACAGCTACTTGCACCATTCTGGCTGTTTGGAGACCGTACAAAACCCCACACCAAGAGCCAAGGGTTCTGCCAAGGTTTTGGCAACTACAACAATGCCATCATGAAAATTCAAAGTCTACAAACTTAGCATTAGCACAAGGTGGTTCTGGGTTGAGTCAAAAAGTGTGGCGCTGGAAAAGCACGACTGGTCAGGCAGTATCCGAGGGGCAGGAGAGTCGACTTTTCGAGCATAAACTCTTCATCGGGAATGAAGATGATGAACATTCCTGATGAAGGGCTTATGCTCAAAATGTTGATCCTCCAGCTCCTCTGATGCTGCCTGACCTGCTGTGCTTTTCCAGCGCCACACGTTTTAACTCTGACTCTCCAGCATCTGCAGTCCTCACTTTCTCCCTGTTCTGGGTTGACACTAGTGTTCAATCTGGTTCAAATTAGCTTCCAAACTACAGTGAGGTAGAGTGTGGTTGTCCAATTCTCTTCACTCTCTGATCTCAGCTCAGGTGCTGGTGAATCTGTTCACTCTGTAACTGCAGGGATGGTGTGAAGCCACAAGTTTTGGGTCCAGCCGTGGTGTGATTCTGATGCAGAAACAGGGAGGTCCATAAGCCATCTGAAATTTTCATTTCAGCCTGAAAACAGGTCTCTATTAATAAAGTAACCATGCAGTGTGTTAACTATCAGAATCAAGACCGTCTGAATCACCAGGGTCCTTTAGGAGCTGGTTTGACCTATATGTGAGTCCAGTTCCACATTGACATCTTTGATTATTCTGAAGGTGGATTGGCCATGGGAAATATGGGGTTATGAGGTGGGCAAGGTGGATTGCTCTTTAGCGGGCTGGTGCAGACTCAATGGGCAAAATGGCCTTTATCTGCCCAGTAGGGAGTCTATAATTCTATGATTCTAATTGCCCCTTGAATGAGGATTTGCAGGACACTGACTGTCAGAGGCGCTCACTCCAAATGTCCACATTCCAATCACTCATTTTAGCCTCACCATCTACTGTTGTCTTTAGATACTAACATTTAAAAATGTTAAACATTACTTCGTTCTGGTTATGAAATAGTTTTGATGTTAGTCATCTTAATTATATTATTCATTAAAGTAATGTTTTGGTTAGCCAAGCCCACATGAAAGTCAGGATTTGTTGCAGACCATGTGTATAAGAACAGAAAACAAAGAACAAAGAAAATTTACAGCCCAGGAAGAGGCCCTTCGGCCCTCCAAGCCTGAGCTGGTCCAAATCCACTGTCTAAACCTATCGCCCAATTCCTAAGGATCTGTATCCCTCTGCTTCCCACCTACTCATGCATCTGTCCACCTGCACCTTAAAAGAATCTACCATGCTTGCCTCTACTACGTCAGCTGGCAACGCGTATAACCTGCTGGTGAATTGGATCATTACAGGATAGTGAGGAGCACTAACCTTAAGGTGTCTCAGACTGGCACAGTGGAGAATTGATGCTTCCCTGAATTACCAATCCTGACGGCACAGCCAGGGAAGATCCTGAGCACCGCTCACCGCCCACCGGGAGTGACCAACAGGCTACACTTTGCATACATCCCTCATTATCAACATCCTGGGGGGGGTTACCATTGACCAGAAACTCAACTGGACTTGCCAAATAAATGCAGTGGCTACAAGAGCAGGACAGAGGCTAGGAATACTGCGGTGAGTGACTCAACTCCTGACTCCTCAAAAGCCTGTCCACTATCTACAAGGCACAAGGCAGGAGTGTGATGGAATACTCCCCACTTGCCTGGATGGAGGCAGCCCCAACAACACTCCAGAAGCTTGACACCACAAACATCCACTCCCTCCACCACCAACGCTCAGTCGCAGAAGCGTGTACCATCTACAAGGTACACTGCAGAAATTCACCAAATATCCTCTGGGTGCTCTGGTTTCCTCCCACAATCCAAAGGTATGCAGGTAAGGGTGAATTGGCCATGCTAAATTGCCCATAGTTTTCAGGGATGCGTAGATGAGGTGCATGAGTCAGGGGGAGATATAGGATAATATGTAAGGGAATGGGTCTGGGTGCGTTACTCTTCGGAGGGGTTAGTGTGGACTTGTTGGGCTGAAGGTCCTGTTTCCACACTGTAGGGATTCTATGATTCTTCTACCATCCTAAGACAGCACCTTCCAAACCCATGACCACTTCCATCGAGAAGGACAAGGGCAGCAGATACATGGAAACACCACCCCCTGCAAGTTCCCCACTGAGTCTCTCACCATCCTGACTTGGAAATATATCGTTGTTCCTTCAGTGTCTTTGGGTCAGAATCCTGGAATTCCCTCCCTAAGGACATTGTGGGTCTACCTACAGCACATGGACTGCAGCGGTTCAAGAAGGCAACTCACCACCACCTTCTCAAGGGGCAACTAGGGACGGGCAATAAATGCTAGGCCCAGCCAGTGATGCCCATGCCCCAGAACTGGAGTAAGAAAGTGGGCAGCTCTTGGTAACTGCAATAGGGACCTGGGTTCAGACGAACATCCTGCTCCACTCCAGGCTACAGCAAGAGTTCTTGGTGACGTGTTGGGTGGCAGGGAGGGTTAGGGAAATTAACCAGGGGACCCAAGTGTGCCCTGAATGACATGCTATTGTGGGGCTGCTCAGCAGCTGTCTGAGCGTTATCACAACTATTTTGTGGAGAAAGATTTTGGGCGTCCTCATTTGACTTGACTGGCTAATTACTGTAACACAAGGGCGTACTTGTGTGGTGATTGAACCACACTCCTGTGGAAGGCTGTGGTTTCCTGTCAGATAAGGAGCAGCCCATTCCCTTACATTTTTTCCTATATTTCATGGTGTCAAGTCTCTCCCATCGTGCATCACGCCTGCTGACCCTCAATAGGAACTCCCTCAGTCAGTCAGACTTTCCCTCAGATGAGCTGGAGCAATCCACGGAGCTTTAGAGACCGTGCTGTCCTACTGGGGTCGTCTAATTCTGGCCTGTTGTCAAATCTGTCTCTGTTGGCCAGTACTGGAGACAGGGTGGGTTGGAGTCGAGATGAGTGTTGCTGGAAAAGCACAGCAGGTCAGGCAGCATCCAAGGAGCAGGAGAGTTGACGTTTCGGGCATAAACCTTCACCAGGAAAGTTTGCAAGTCTGAAAGAGAGAGGCCCTGTGCTGGGGTTGACTGCAGGGAGAGTGTGGCCCTGAGCTGGGACAGGGAGAGTGTGGCCCTGAGCTGGGACAGGGAGAGTGTGGCCCTAAGCTGGGGACAGGGCAGGGAGAGTGTGACCCTGAGCTGGGACACGGAGAGTGTGACCCTGAGCTGGGGCAGGGCAGGGAGAGTGTGGCCCTGAGCTGGGACAGGGCAGGGAGAGTGTGGCCCTGAGCGGGGACAGGGAGAGTGTGGCCCTGAGCAGGGATAGGGAGAGTGTGGCCCTGAGCTGGGACAGGGAGAGTGTGGCCCTGAGCGGGGACAGGGAGAGTGTGGCCCTGAGCTGGGACACGGAGAGTGTGGCCCTGAGCTGGGACAGGGAGAGTGTGACCCTGAGCTGGGACAGGGAGAGTGTGACCCTGAGCTGGGACAGGGAGAGTGTGGCCCTGAGCGGGGACAGGGAGAGTGTGACCCTGAGCTGGGACAGGGAGAGTGTGGCCCTGAGCTGGGACAGGGAGAGTGTGGCCCTGAGCTGGGACAGGGAGAGTGTGGCCCTGAGCTGGGACAGGGAGAGTGTGACCCTGAGCTGGGACAGGGAGAGTGTGACCCTGAGCTGGGACAGGGAGAGTGTGACCCTGAGCTGGGACAGGGAGAGTGTGACCCTGAGCTGGGACAGGGAGAGTGTGACCCTGAGCTGGGACAGGGAGAGTGTGACCCTGAGCTGGGACAGGGAGAGTGTGACCCTGAGCTGGGACAGGGAGAGTGTGGCCCTGAGCGGGGACAGGGAGAGTGTGACCCTGAGCTGGGACAGGGAGAGTGTGGCCCTGAGCTGGGACAGGGAGAGTGTGGCCCTGAGCTGGGACAGGGAGAGTGTGGCCCTGAGCTGGGACAGGGAGAGTGTGGCCCTGAGCTGGGACAGGGAGAGTGTGGCCCTGAGCTGGGACAGGGAGAGTGTGGCCCTGAGCTGGGACAGGGAGAGTGTGGCCCTGAGCTGGGACAGGGAGAGTGTGGCCCTGAGCTGGGACAGGGAGAGTGTGGCCCTGAGCTGGGACAGGGAGAGTGTGGCCCTGAGCGGGGACAGGGAGAGTGTGACCCTGAGCTGGGACAGGGAGAGTGTGGCCCTGAGCTGGGACAGGGAGAGTGTGGCCCTGAGCTGGGACAGGGAGAGTGTGGCCCTGAGCTGGGACAGGGAGAGTGTGGCCCTGAGCTGGGACAGGGAGAGTGTGGCCCTGAGCTGGGACAGGGAGAGTGTGGCCCTGAGCTGGGACAGGGAGAGTGTGGCCCTGAGCTGGGACAGGGAGAGTGTGGCCCTGAGCTGGGACAGGGAGAGTGTGGCCCTGAGCTGGGACAGGGAGAGTGTGGCCCTGAGCGGGGACAGGGAGAGTGTGACCCTGAGCTGGGACAGGGAGAGTGTGGCCCTGAGCTGGGACAGGGAGAGTGTGGCCCTGAGCTGGGACAGGGAGAGTGTGGCCCTGAGCTGGGACAGGGAGAGTGTGGCCCTGAGCTGGGACAGGGAGAGTGTGGCCCTGAGCTGGGACAGGGAGAGTGTGGCCCTGAGCTGGGACAGGGAGAGTGTGGCCCTGAGCTGGGACAGGGAGAGTGTGGCCCTGAGCTGGGACAGGGAGAGTGTGGCCCTGAGCGGGGACAGGGAGAGTGTGACCCTGAGCTGGGACAGGGAGAGTGTGGCCCTGAGCTGGGACAGGGAGAGTGTGGCCCTGAGCTGGGACAGGGAGAGTGTGGCCCTGAGCTGGGACAGGGAGAGTGTGGCCCTGAGCTGGGACAGGGAGAGTGTGGCCCTGAGCTGGGACAGGGAGAGTGTGGCCCTGAGCTGGGACAGGGAGAGTGTGGCCCTGAGCTGGGACAGGGAGAGTGTGGCCCTGAGCTGGGACAGGGAGAGTGTGGCCCTGAGCGGGGACAGGGAGAGTGTGACCCTGAGCTGGGACAGGGAGAGTGTGGCCCTGAGCTGGGACAGGGAGAGTGTGGCCCTGAGCTGGGACAGGGAGAGTGTGGCCCTGAGCTGGGACAGGGAGAGTGTGGCCCTGAGCTGGGACAGGGAGAGTGTGGCCCTGAGCGGGGACAGGGAGAGTGTGGCCCTGAGCGGGGACAGGGAGAGTGTGGCCCTGAGCGGGGACAGGGAGAGTGTGGCCCTGAGCGGGGACAGGGAGAGTGTGGCCCTGAGCGGGGACAGGGAGAGTGTGGCCCTGAGCGGGGACAGGGAGAGTGTGGCCCTGAGCGGGGACAGGGAGAGTGTGGCCCTGAGCGGGGACAGGGAGAGTGTGGCCCTGAGCGGGGACAGGGAGAGTGTGGCCCTGAGCGGGGACAGGGAGAGTGTGGCCCTGAGCGGGGACAGGGAGAGTGTGGCCCTGAGCGGGGACAGGGAGAGTGTGGCCCTGAGCGGGGACAGGGAGAGTGTGACCCCGAGCGGGGACAGGGAGAGTGTGACCCTGAGCGGGGACAGGGAGAGTGTGACCCTGAGCTGGGACTGACTGCTGGGACGGTAGGTGGCGGCGCATGGTTGTGAGCATGGAGCGGAGGATCTGGGGGGAGAACCGTTCTGGAGGCTTTGGATTTGCTGTAGGTACTGATTGTCCTGGTCAGGACCAATCCCTGACGGTAATCTGGAGTCCATGCGAGATAGGTCGGTTGCATATGCAGGCGCTGAGGAAGGAGATATGGCTATGTTAACGAGTCTGCTTCAGGGCAGAGGAGATGACCTGGGTGGAGGGTAGTGGGGGAGTACAGTGAGAGAGAGACTCACTGTGATCACTGTATAGAAGGAGGAGGAGAACATCTTCAAGGTAGGCACCTTTGGAAGAGGCTTCGCAGTAAGGTTATAATCAACTAGGAAAAAGGGAGGTCTGCAAATGCTGGAGATCAGAGTCTAGATTAGAGTGGTGCTGGAAAAGCACAGTAGGTCAGGCAGCTTCTCAGGTACAGGAAAACCAATGTTTCGGGCATAAACCCTTCATCAGGAATGTTAACCATGGGAAATGCAGGGTTACAGGGATAAGGTTAGGGGGCATGTGTCAGAGGGTCGGTGTGGACATGATGGGCCAAATGGCCTGCTTCCACACTGTAGGGTTCTATGAATCACAGTAGCCATTCAACACATGAACGATCTTGGTCATGACACGTCCTTGGAAATGGGAGTCTAAAGGTCCCATAGATAGCTTTAATATTACACAATCCCTGGAAACTGATTTAAATTCACCTTGAAATTAATGAAAAGTTACTGTGATGTCAAAAGTTACCAGTTACAGCCATTCACCAGCCAGCCCTGTTAACTGAGGGCTATTTTTCACTTGCTTTAAGAATTTGTTCTGAATTATTTACCTATTTAACTGAGCTTCCACTCTGGCTAAATCGTACATTTCTGGGTCAAAAATTCTGCAGCAGAAATTTGACCTTGTGGGAGTGTCAGTCTGCTGTGACATGTCTGTGAATATTAACGTTCAGGTGGCACTATTTAGTAGTATGGAACAGAAACTGTCCATCTAGTATTTACCAACCCTCAACCACCTTCTCTGAAATAGATTACTGGGCCATTGCTGCTTGCTGTGTACAAATCGCTTGCTATATTTCCCTACACTGGACTGGAAGTGGCTTTGGGATGGTGAAGGCGCCATATAAATTTAAGTTCTTTAAAACGCTTTTGCGTTAACGGACAATTCAAATTGACCGACTTGGAATTAAGGGGATCAGGCTGTGGCTAATATCGAAACAGAACCACAGTTAGACAAGCAGCAAGGGTAACGGCAATAGAATACCAGAAACCATAAGATATAGGAGCAGAATTTGGCCATTCGGCCCTTCAAACCTGCAACGCCATTCTATATGATCTTGGCTGATCCAATTCAGTCCCCTGTCCCTGCTTTCTCCCCGTACCCTTGAGCCCTGAGAATTTCCTGAAAATATCCGGAGTGTTAGCCTCAACTGTGGCAGATGGGGTTGAATTCAGATAAGTGCCAGGTGCTGCATTTTGGGATAGTAAATCTTAGCAGGACTTATACACTTAATGGCAAGGTCCCAGGGAGTGTTGCTGAACAAATAGACCTTGGAGCACAGGTTCATAGCTCCTTGAAAGTGGAGTCGCAGGTAGATAGGATAGTGAAGAAGGCATTTGGTATGCTTTCCTTTTATTGGTCAGAGTATTGAGTACAGGAGTTGGGAGGTCATGTTGCGATTGTACAGGACATTGGTTAGGCCACTGTTGGAATATTGCGTGCAATTCTGGTCTCCTTCCTATCGGAAAGATGTTGTGAAACTTGAAAGGGTTCAGAAAAGATTGACAAGGATGTTGCCACGGTTGGAAGATCTGAGCTACAGGGAGAGGCTGAACAGGCTGACGCTGTTTTCCCTGGAGCGTTGGAGACTGAGGGGTGACCTTATAGAGGTTATAAAATTATGAGGGGCATGGATAGGGTAAATAGGCAAAGTCTTTTCCCTGGGATCGGGGAGTCCAGAACTAGAGGGCATAGGTTTAGGGTGGGAGAGGGTAAAGATATGAAAGAGACCTAAGGGACAACTTTTTCATGCAGAGGGTGGTACGTGTATGGAATGAGCTGCCAGAGGAAGTGGTGGAGGCTGGTACAATTACAACATTTAAGAGGCATCTGGATGGGTATATGAATAGGAAGGGTTTGGAAGGATATGGACCAGGTGCTGGCAAGTGGGACTAGATTGGGTTGGGATATCTGGTCAGCATGGACGGGTTGGACCGAAGGGTCTGTTTCCATGCTGTACATCTCTATGACTCTATGACTCTAATTGCTTTTTCTGGCAGATAATTCCACAGGTTCCCCATTCCCTGGGTGAAGACATTGGAAACATCCTGCGTTTACCCTGTCTAGTCCTGTTAGAAATTTATAGGTCTCTATGAGATCTCTCCTCATTGTTCTAAACACCAGTGAATACAGTGCTCTTCATAGAACATTAGCTCATTAACAGTAAGTGAAATAGAGCTTTCAAAGGGTTTGTACACTGTCCTTTCCCTACTGGGAATAATTCATTTGACATCTGTGCAACACTGAGTCCATAATTATCACCTGTAATTCTTCCTGTACCTAATTATAAAGGTTTAATGAAAGAGAATTTGAATCAGTTTAGGCAGATCAGCTGAGGAATAGCAGATGGATTCTAATGTAGATTAATGGAATGCATATTTTGAACAGGAAATTTGTATATACGCCGAATGTGTTACATCAGCAAAGCTGGCAAAGAAACAGTTTGGATGTGATTATTCAGCGTTGAGATGGTGTGAAGTTAGGATTATATTTGCTGGAGTTCAGAAGATCAAAGGGGGGTGGGGGGTCGTAGAAACCTGGAGGAAGGATGTTCCCAATGATGGGGACCAAAGGTTGCAGATTGGGGTGTACCATGTAGGACGGAGAAATGTCTTCACCCAGAGAGTGGGGAGTCTGGGATTCACTGAAACAGAGAGTGATTTCAAGAAGGAGTTGGATCTAAAGGGATCGAAGGATATGAGATGTGATGTCAGTAACTGTCGACAGACGTTCCAAAGCCCAAGTGAATCCACGCATGTGTGGCTGATGTCACACCATCTCCTATGTAATGATGTCATTGTCTAAATACGTGCAGGTGTCAGACTGAGGCTGAATTTCTGCATGTCCGTGGTGAGGGGGGGGGGCACCTGGGTTTCTGAATCCAGGAGTGAGGTCTTACGTTGGCAGTGGGAAAACTGTGGTTTTCCATAACATGATTTTCTATAACGGTTTTCCATAGCACGATTTTCTAAAGCGGTTTTCCATAGTGTGAATTTCTGCTGCAGTTTTCCATAGGGTAAATTTCTACAGTGGGGTTTTCCATCATGTGATTTTCTATAGCAGTTTTCCATAGTATAAATATCTACAGCAGTTTTCCATAGTGTGAGTTTCTACAGCAGTTTTCCATAGTGTCATGTCCGTGGTGAGGGGGGGGGGCACCTGGGTTTCTGAATCCAGGAGTGAGGTCTTACGTTGGCAGTGGGAAAACTGTGGTTTTCCATAACATGATTTTCTATAACGGTTTTCCATAGCACGATTTTCTAAAGCGGTTTTCCATAGTGTGAATTTCTGCTGCAGTTTTCCATAGGGTAAATTTCTATAGTGGGGTTTTCCATCATGTGATTTTCTATAGCAGTTTTCCATAGTATAAATATCTATAGCAGTTTTCCATAGTGTGAGTTTCTATAGCAGTTTTCCATAGTGTGAGTTTCTATAGCAGTTTTCCATAGTGTGAGTTTCTATAGCAGTTTTCCATAGTGTGAGTTTCTATAGCAGTTTTCCATAGTGTGAGTTTCTACAGCAGTTTTCCATCGTGTGAGTTTCTATAGCAGTTTTCCATAGTATAAATATCTGCAGCAGTTTTCCATAGTGTGAGTTTCTATAGCAGTTTTCCATAGTGTGAGTTTCTACAGCAGTTTTCCATCGTGTGAGTTTCTGCAGTGTGAGGTTGCAGGGGAACACGGCTGTGGCGTTACAGCAGAACGCTCTGTATCTCCAGTATCTTTTTCCTCACAGTTGCATTTCCATTGTTTTGTTTCTAAATGGAGTGATGGTACAATGACTGACAGACTGCACTGCACGGGGGCTGTTCGCACATCTCTGAGAGATGGTCATTAACCCAGCAGCTTCCAGCAACTAAAACACCTCAATCGCAAATACTCATTCAACCCTCAGCTCTTGTACCTATTCTGCAAAGGTTTCCTTAACAACCGCTCTTTAAATAGAAATAATTCTAAATATATCTACATCCAGCAGGGTATGGAGGAAATATAAAAGGAGGTTGGAGTTAATGTATGTTTTTAGCCGATTTGAGTTTAGAAAGAACTTCTGTTATAAAGCTGGGAACACACCCAGCAGTTTCAGTACCATTCGGCCTCTTGTACCTGACCCACGTCCACACTGACAGTGCACTCTGTCAGTGACTGTCAGCAGCTCCCTGGATGCTCTCCATTGCCAGCAATTGATTTTGAATGGCTATGTGTTTAATGCTTTGTGCCAGAGTGGAATTTGGTCACACACAGAGTGAGAGAGGTATGAAACCCTGACACTACATCTACTGTCCATTGACAAAATCACAGTGGGGCAACACGAAGGCTCGTTGGTTAGCACTGCTGCCTCACAGGGACCTGGGTTCGATTCCCACCTCAGGTGACTGTCTCTGTACATTTTGCACATTCACTCCGTGTCTGTGTGGGTTTGCTCCAGTTTCCTCCCACAGTCCAGGCTAGGTGGATTGGCCACTCTAAATTGCCCACAGTGTCCAGTGATGTGTAGGTTAGGTGGATCAGGCATGGGAAATGCAAGTTTACAGGGATAGGGTAAGGAGGGTTGAGTCTGGGTGGGATGCTATAAGAAATATGAGTGGAAGCAAGGCCATTCAGTCCATCGAGTCCACTCCACCATTCAATCATGGCTGATGGGCATTTCAACCCCACTTACCTGCACTCTCCCCGTATTCCTTACTTCCTTGCGAAATTAAGAACTTATCAATCTCTGCCTTGAAGACATTTAAAGTCCCGGCCTCCACTGTGTTCCATGGCAATGAATTCCACAGGCCCACCATTCTCTGGCTGAAGAAATGTCTCCTCATTTCTAATCTAAGTTGACCCCCTCTAATTCTAAGGCTGTGCCCACGGGTCCTAGCCTCCCTGCCTAATGGAAACAACTTCCCAGCGTCCACCCTTTCTAAGCCATGCATTATCTTGTAAGTTTCCATTAGATCTCCCCTCAACCTTTTAAACTGTAATGAATACAATCCCAGGTTGGTATGGGTTGAATGGCCTGTTTCCACATTGTAGGGATTCTATGATTCACAGACATGTTACAGTGCAAGTGAGGCCATTTGGCCCATTGTCCCTGCACTGGCTCATTGAATAAGTGCCATGACCTAGCGTCCATGTGCTGCCTTCCTCCCTCCATACCCTTGCACATATTTTTATCCGAATAATCATTCAATGCTTTCTTTGGGAATGAGCTGAGGTACTTTTTTGGTGGGAGTAAAGGCACCAGCGTGCTCCTGAATATAAACTCCATTGTCCCATTCAGCCATTACTGAATTCGGTGCTCAGAGACTGGGCTTTGCTTCCATTCCAACGATGCCTCCATTTTGAAAATCTGAACCTTAATCTTCCCATTCCCTCATCTCCCCACCCCCGTCCCAAACACCACCCCCCTTCATGCGATACCCTACCGCCCCTCATGAAGGGGGGTGATGGCGGGGGGGAGGGGTTGGAGATGAGGGAGGGGCAGATTAAGGTTCAGATTTTCAAAAAGGAGGCAGCGTTGGAAAGTTATCAACTCCTTCAATCATCTCCATTACCCCAGCTGGATCATCCTTTAATCTCCGATACTCAGAGAGATACAAGCCTAGAAGAAAGCGAGGATTGCAGATGCTGGAGATCAGAGTCGAGATTAGAGTGGTGCTGGAAAAGCACAGCAGATCAGGCAGTATCCGAGGAGCAGAAGAGTCGACATTTCGGGCAAAAGCTGATGAAGAGCTTGTGTTTGAAACTTCGACTCTCCTGCTTCTCAGATGCTGCCTGACCAGAGATAAAAGCCGAGTTATTTTAATGATTTTAGACCCGCTATTGTGTGATGAAGAGGATTTTTGATTTTGGAATGTGTCAGCCTCTGTGACATGGAGGTGCCAGTGTTTGGACTGGGGTGGACAAAGTTAAAAATCACACAACACCAGGTTTAGTCCAACTGGTTTATTTGGAAGCACTAGCTTTTGGAGCGCCGCTCCATCATCAGGTAACTAGTGGGGCAACATCTTTTGCTATAAATTCTGTGCCTTATGATCCCGCCCACTAGTTATCTGATCAGTGCTTCCAAATAAACATGTTGGTTTTTAACATGGTCTCCATGAGGAGAAAGTATTTTCTTTGTGCAAACAATTAGTGGTGTAAAGGTTCCAGAGTAAAGTTATATCACAATTAAAAGGACTTAGCAAAAAATTCTACTTTCCCTCCAGTTGCTGAACAAATCTGAAATATTTGGTGTTGAGAGAGGTATGTTGTCTCAGTTCTCTGCGGATTTCTGGCAGCCCATCATTTAGAATTTTGAAATTTGACTTCTCAAGTGGGTGTGGTGCTCAATGAGTGAATAGTCTCATTGTTTTCCCTGAATAAATGTAATTTGAATACATTGTAAACACATCACTGTCGCATTAACCCAGTAAGTGCAGAAACACCTGTGTTCAAGTGAATGAGCAGCTAGTCTGTAACCGAATCTATAGCAGAAACATAGAGAGAGTTATGTGCATTTTGGGAAAGCAAATCAGGGCAGGACTTATACACTTAATGGCAAGGTCTTGGGGAGTGTTGCTGAACAAAGAGACCTTGGAGTGCAGGTTCATAGCTCCTTAAAAGTGGAGTCGCAGGTAGTTAGGAGAGTGAAGAAGGCAACCTTTCAGACTTCTCAAGCCAAGTCTTCAGGACAGCCTCCTGGACAGGAAGTAGCTAGGTCTGGGGCTGTCAAGAATTTGAGTTTCCATGTCACTGGAAATCAAACAACGTTTCAAGCCTGGAATGACTCTTCCTCAGAATTTCAGAATAGTTGACTCAAAATGTCAATATTGTTTCTCTCTCTACGGATACTGCCAGACCCACTGAGTTTCTCCAGTATTCTCTGTCTTTGTTTCAATAAGAGACCTCAGTCCATTTCTGAGCAGCAACATCACATACTTGAGTTTCCACAATTCTAGGGGGAGGTAGGACCTTGCCATTTTACAATGACTTTGGTATGTCTCCATTCAAAGGCTAGATAGATAGATGTACACAATCAAAGCTATCTGTCCTACCCTGCTGTCCCCTTGATAAAGATTTCAGCAGAAGATATATATAGCAGTTGTGGCTGTTTGGAATACTGTCTTCAATTCTGGTCTCCCTACTATAGAAAAGATGGTGTGAAATTTGAAAAGGTTCAGAAAAGATTTACAAGGATGTTGCTGGGAGTTGGACATTTTGAGTATAGAAAGAGGCTTAATTGGGGCTATTTTCCTTGAAGTGTCAGAGGCTGAGGGGTGACCTTATAGCAACTTATAAAATCATGAGGGGCATGGATGGGGTGAATAGTCAAGGTCTTTTCTCTGGGGTGGAAGAGTCCAAAACTAGAGGGTATAGGTTTAGGGTGAGAGGGGAAAGATATAAAAGGGACCTAAGGGGCAACATTTTCATGCAGAGGGTTGTACATGTATGGAATGAGCTGCCAGAGGATGTGGTGTAGGCTGGTACAGTTACAACATTTAAAAGGCATCTGGATGGGTATATGAATAGGAAGGGTTTACAGGGATAAGGGCAGGGTGCTGGCGAATGAGAACTAGATTAGTTTAGGATATCTGATCGGCATGGACGAGTTGAACCGAAGGATCTATTTCCAAACTGTATGACTGTATGACTCAAAATTGAATGGCGATGAGAACAGGTCAGAGGCCAGGAATCCTCCAGTGAACGGCGTTACCGGTACTGCTGATAAATCTGATTGGCTAGAGGCTGGCACACCTCCCTAGTGCTGGCAATTGAGACTAGATATCTGGTCGGCATGGACAAGTTGGACCAAAGGGTCTGTTTCCATGCTATACATCTCTATGACTTGGTGACTCTGTGTGGGTTATTCAATGTACAGTAAAGACTGAGGCTCTGTATTGACAGTTGTGCTTGCTGGTTCAGTCATGATCTAAGGACAAGGGGTCACACAGGACCCGGATGAGGAGAAACGTCTTCACCCTGAGAGCAGTGAGCCTGTGGAACTCGCTAGCACAGAAAGCAATCGAGGAAAAAACATTGTATGGTTGTAAGGAGGAATTGGATAAGTAAGGAAAATCACCATAGTCCTACTAGTTTCATTAGAGAGAGGGGGGACTGGTGGTAGTCTAACCCGAGGGTCAGCACGCCTCATGTGAGGGGAGAGGTTGAGAGAAGTATAGACCTTCATGGTAAACCCAGCCGGTGTGGGAATTGAACCCATGCTGTTAACATCATTCTGTATTGCAAAGCAGCTGTCCAGCCAACTGAACTATTGGACCCCCAGTTATTTGGAGTTCTTGGGGCTAAAGGAAGCAAAGGGTCTGTGGAGAAGGTGGGGAGCAGGTGCTAAGTTAAATGATCATCCATGATCATAACAAATGACAGGGAATGAAGGGCTGATTGGCCTACTCTTGTTCCTATTTTTGAAATTTCTATAAATCCAGGTGAAGGGTCACCACACACCGTGGTCTGTGCCCACACGCAGCAAGAAACTAGACAATCATCCAGCCTTGGGCTGACAAGTGGCAAGTAACATTCACTCCACACAAATGCCAGGCTATGACCATCACCAATCAGAGACAATCTAACCACCGCCCCTTGACTTTCACCATCACTGAATTCCTCCATTATCAAGAAGGCTGAGGGGTGACCTTATAGAGGTTTATAAAATAATGAGGGGCATGGATACGGTGAATAGACAAGGCCTTTTCCCCAGGGTGGGACAGTCCAGAACTAGAGGGCATAGGTTTAAGGTGAGAGGGGAAATATTTAAAAGGGACCTAAGGGGCAACTTTTTTCACACAGAGGGTGGTGCACAAATGGAATGAACTGACAGAGGAAGTGGTGGAGGCTGGTACAATTACAACATTTAAAAGGCATCTGGATAGGTATATGAATAGGAAAGGTTAAGGGATAAAGGCAGGGTGCTAGCGAATGAGACTAGATTAGTTTAGGATATCTGGTCGGCATGGACGAGTTGAACCGAAGGATCTGTTTCCAAACTGTATGACTGTATGACTCAAAATTGAATGGCGATGAGAACAGGTCAGAGGCTAGTAATCCTCCAGTGAACGGCGTTACCGGTACTGCTGGTACGTCTGATTGGCTAGAGGCTGGCACACCTCCCCAGTCAGGTTACATGGGGAAAGGAGGAAGTCCCGCAAATCAATAATCAGCTTCATCCACAGCATGTTATGGCTGAGGGGGCAGCTTCCCCCTGGGGGTGGGTGAGGGGGGTGGGATGGTGGTGGGTAGGACAGGGTGAATAGACCATTCCCCGCGCCACCCCCTGCCCTGTATTTCTGACCTCACTGTCTCCATCGGAGGACAGGTAGAGAAGCAGCACCACCTGATTTCAGACAAGCGACAAAGGAATCTGAGAGGAAACATCTTCATACAAGGTCCGGAGGGTATTTGCTTCGTCAAAGTCAGATTCAGTTGTGGCTTCCAGAAGAGATTCTCTGGAGAGAAATGATGTACAAAGTTACGGGGAGAAGGTGGGGGAGTGGAGCGAGCTGAGTGTCTGTTCCAGAGGGCTGGCATGGACATGGAACATTGTGTACCGTTTTGGTCACCCTGTTACAAAAAGACATAGTTAAACTGGAAAGAGTGCAATGAAGATTTACGAGGACATTACTATCAGGACTAGTCAGCCTGAGTTACAGGGAGAGGTTGGCCAGGATAGGACTTTATTCTTTGGGACGTAGAAGAATGAGGGCTCACCTTATTGAGGTGTATAAAATCATGACGGGCATAGATGGGATGAATGCAGATAGTCTTTTTCCCAGGGATGGGGAATTCAAAACTAGAGGACATAGGTTTCAGATGAGAGGGGAAAGATTTAAGAAGGACCTCAGGGGCAACTTCTTCACACGGGGACTGGATATGGAAAGGGCTGCCAGAGAAAGTGGTTGTGGCAGGTACAACTGCAACATTTAAAAAAAAAACATTTGGATTGGTACATTGATGGAAGGGTTTAGAACACAGAACATAGAACATTACATCGCAGTACAGGCCCTTTGGCTCTCGATGTTGTGCCGACCTGTGGAACCAACCTAAAGTCCATCTAACCTACACTATTCCATTCTCATCCATATGCCAATCCAATGACCATTTAAATGCCCTTAAAGTTGGCGAATCTACTACTGTGGCAGGCAGTGCATTCCACGACTCTACTACTCTCTGAGTAAAGAAACTACCTCTGACATCTGTCCTTCATCTATCACCCCTCAATTTAAAGCTACGGCCCCTTTGTGCTAGTCATCACCATCCGAGGAAAAAAAAAGCTCTCACTGTCCACCCTGTCAAACCCTGTTAAGAGGGATATGAACTAAATGCAGGCGATTGGAACTAGCTGAGTGGGCACTGTGGTCAGCATGGGCCAGTTTGGATTGAAGGGCCCGTTTCCATGCTGTATTATATATTACTCTAAATGGCCTCTGCTGTGTGCTGACAAATTGATAAATACTCTTTCCTGAAATGTAACAGGGTGGAGAGCTTTATGTTGTTGCACAGAAATGGAAATGTTGGTTTGAAATCAGAGGAATTGATGGGAAAATTGGGGGCAGGCTGATAGATGACTGCTTGGAAATGGCCATGAGGTAACCGTGTACAAAGATAGACTCAGTATACATCTCCTCATATTGAATCTGTTTGTGTCACAGAGCGATGAGGGAGGAATGAGAATACTACAGAAGAAATGGACATCCTTCCTGAAGACCCGGGTTGTCTGTTCCATCCCAGAGTTTGGCTTCCACTTCAACATCCTGAAGAGTATCTATGTTCTAGACCGAGGAAACTGGCAAGACACGATATTCTATGGAGTGTTTTTATCACAATGGTAAGTGTAAATATTGTGCTCAGTACACACAGACTATCTTAACCATCAACAGAGCACTTGGCCAAGATGGACAGTATTGAGGACATGCTCCCCCGTTGGAATTGCTGTCATTTTGGGTACACGGCCAATCATCTGGCTGTTGAGGTGGACTTTACATTAACTCATTGCACTTGTACTTTTCCTCATGATCCTCAGTTATATTAAACTATCAACCGACGTCACCAACATAAGCACAAGATCATCGTCATTGTCGCTTGTGGAATTGATCTGTGTAGGAAAACGGTTGAAGTGTTTACCCACAAACAACAATGACGTTAGAAATGCCAAACAATAATTCACAAGCAGCAAAGCTGTTTGTGATGTCCTCAGGATAAGGCGCTATATCGAGGTAAGTACCTGTCTTACAGAATCAGAGAAATGTTACAGCATCCAAGGAGGCCATTGGTCCCATTAAATACTAGAGTTGGATTCAGTCACAAAGTCTAGTTCCAACAAAACTGAAGTGAATGGAATGGGGTGAGTGAGTGAAGGAAAGTGGACTGAGGAGACAGATCTGGAGTCAATCCAGATTGAGGACAATCTGGAGTTAAGTGTCTAGATGAATTCCATGGCAAATGGGATTTACTGAAACCTTTGTAAATCCGGAGATTACTTGTTTTATCACTTCTCAGCTCTCCCATACGTCCTGATACTCTATCGTTATAATCTGTGTGCTCTGGTACTCAGTCTGTGGTTTGCTGAGAGCAAGGTCACATTTGCAATGCTTCCTTAGTTTACCCCAAGGAAAATCCCTCCTACTCACCACAGAGACAGTAGGATAAGGCCCCGGGTGGTTTGGGAAGATAAACCTCACAGATTTGTGGTTTCCTGCGCAGTTGGGAAACATATTCTGAGTTCAGACCATGAGGGGAGTTTTCTGTCCAAGCCTTCTGAGCTGAAACTAATAAAAGACGTAGGAAAACAAACCAGAAAGGGCTGGACTCGAAACTTTGGAGAGAAAGTTTCCCTCTGTCTTCAGCTGCTGTCAAATTTGTTGAGTTTCTCCAGCGCTTACTGTTTTGATTTTAGATTCCCAGTATCCGCAGAACTTTGTTTTCAAAGAAAGGAACATTTTGCATCTTTGTTGATGACCTCACCACTTTCTAGCTGGTGAATTACATTTTTTTTAAAACATTTTTATTGAGAAAAAGATTTTGAATTTTTTACAAAATTATAAAATTACTACAAAATAATATAATAATCTAAAATTCTAACAACAATAACAGTAAACAAATTACTACTCTACTCCACAAAAATTTTAAAAGAGAAAAAACCTACGCAAACTACAATTCAATAAATAAATTAAACGAAAACACCCCTAAATTAAATTGAATTGAACCAAGGCAAATTAAATTAAATTACAATACTCAGTGCATTCCCACCAAAGCTCACCACCACCGGGAGCATTTGTTGGCATATCCGTATTTATTCGGGATCCTTCCTCCCAGCCTCTCCCGGTCCACCAGACGCAGCCCTCATGGCTACACAAAGGCCCTGACCAATACAGCCGATAAGTCTGCGACTATATAGTGAAGTACTTTTAAAGAGGAGTTATATTTTCAGGAATGCGTAAGGGAGCAACATTAAGGAGGCTACCATGAATGAAAGAAAATACAACCTTTCATGAAATGGATTGTTTTCCCCCTCCCCAGCCCTGATAAAGCCTGTCACAGACCTTGCAAATCCCTGCTGAATTCACACTCCTAATATTCCTCCCCCACCTCCAGGTAAAACAAACCCACACTTTAAATAAGGTTAATTAAAACAGAAAGGAGTGGTGCGACTTAGAACAGATGCCACAGGAAGTTTTCATGTAAATTATAGGAAGGATATGATTAAGCTGGAGAGAGTTCAGAAGAGATTTACCGGGATGTTGCCGGGTATGGAAGGTTTGAGTTCTAAAGAAAGGCTGGGATGCTTTTCACCAGAGTGCAGAAGGTTGAGGGGTGACCTTATAGAGGTTTATAAAATCATGAGGGGTTTAGGTAGGATTAATGGTAAATGTCTTTTCCCTAGGGTGGGGGATTTCAAGACAAGGGTGTGTACTTTTAA
This sequence comes from Chiloscyllium plagiosum, assembly GCF_004010195.1. Taxonomy (NCBI): domain Eukaryota; kingdom Metazoa; phylum Chordata; class Chondrichthyes; order Orectolobiformes; family Hemiscylliidae; genus Chiloscyllium; species Chiloscyllium plagiosum. The sequence continues at coordinate 52,784,963 of NC_057731.1, read as the reverse complement.
GGTGAGAGGATAGAGATTCAAAAAGACATGAGGGTGGTTTACGTGTGGAATGAACTTCCTGAGGAAGTGGTGGATGTGGGTACAATGTTTAAAAGACATTTGGATAAGTCCACGAACAGGAAAGATTTGGAGGGATATGGGCTAGGAGCAGGCAGATGGAACTAATTTAGTTCGGGATTATGGTCGGCATGGACTGGGGGGGGTCTGTTTCCCTGCTGTATGACTCTATGACAAATCTGTAAACTTCTGTAGTTAAATTCTGTAATCCCTGGCAATTTGTGTAAGTGATTCACCATGTCCTGGGGAATATGGACAGCTCTCCATAAATCTCCCAATGTACAAATTCCCTGGTACAGCAGCAACACCACTACATCGTCCACTTGATATGACCAGACCCTAGGTGAGCTTCTCCAAGGTATGACAGTTCCAGATGGAATACCCCAAATTATTAAGCTTCCTGAGTTGGGAGGGAGTAACTGACTCCCGTTCTTTATCCACCCGATTCCTTGGCTGCTCACAACAAGGTTAACTTATAAAAGGATACCTCCCTTGAGTTTGTCCTGGACTGAATGAATTCATGTTTTAGCAAAGACCAATTTAACCAGGCCTTCTTGAGTCAACAAAAGTGTGAGTCAACGCGTTACGAAATGTGAAAAGGTGAAGTTCCAGAGTTTTACCAGACCATAGGATTGCTCTCTCATTATTGCTCTCTGAGGGTCACTATACCTCAAGTGTGGGAGCTTCTTAATAATGCAAAGCACAGACACAGGTTAGAAATGGGAAGTGAAGAGTAGATACTGGGAAAATGATACTTGAACAATCATAGTCGTCGAGTCATACAGCACAGAAACAGATCTATGCCAACCAGATTTCCCAAACCAAACTAGGCCCATTTGACTGTGATTGGCCCATATACCTGTCCAAATGGCTTTTAAATGTTGTAACTGTATCTGTATCCATCACTTTCTCTGGCTGTTTATTCGGTATAAGAACCACCTTCTGTGAGAAAAGTTGTCCCTCAGGTCCTTTTTAAATCTTTCTCCTCTCACCTTAAAATCAGATTTGAATTCCCCAACCCTGGGGAAAAGGCCTTTACTGTTCATCTCAATGTTAGGATTGTTAGATTTGCAGTTAGTTAAACCCCTTTTCACCTGCTTCCTTGTGATGTCGTTGGCTGTCCTTTCGCCTCGCTTATTCGTAGCTGGCTTCCGAATGCTGAGAGGGAGAGTCCTTTTACATGCAGTGCAGGGGTGACTAATGGGTGGTTATTTTATGGCCTACCCAGCACACTAACACCAGATACCAGGCTCATATACACAAATACCTCAGGTCACTAGTATACCTTCATCCACGGGCACACACAGACCAAGGTATCTGTTGGTTTATAATCCCTTAATTTTGGGATTCCCCTTGTTGGATAGTGCTGATTTCCCCTGAAGGATGTTACAGGCTGAAATCTACTGAACTGATGGTTGCTCCTGATAGTGACAAAGATTGAGATTCCCTGTATATTCTCCAGTCCACGTGTGTATACAGAGTGTTGCCTGCCAGCTGCAGTTTTCACTTCAGTGGCCTCTAGATACCCCTCCTTCGGTGTCTTTCATTCTGTGGGAGATGCTGGCATGAGCAAGTGAGCCTTTTGGCTTCAATCATTTGGTATCAGTAACTCCAAATCAGGAAATCCTCCCCTCCTCTTCCCTCCTTAAAAAAAAAACGTGCTTTAGCCCAAGCCTTATGGAGAAACTTGCTACTTTGTCCATGTGGAGCTCTCCAACTGTTTCAGGAACTGTAGCTCTTGCGACTTCCTGGAAACGTTTTGCCGTGACCTTCCGTTCTCTGAGACTGAGCTTGTCCGATTTGTTGGATTCTGACAACCTGAGGCCGGAGGAGATCTCAGTCACATCAGTCGGCACTGGATTTGAATCCACACTCCGATTTGAAAGAAGTTCAGCAAAAACCATGCACCATCCTTGCATCGATCCTAAAAATCCGGTCTAACAGGGAAAAATGAGACTGTCACCTGTGGTGGTTTGGCTAGGTATTCAGGCTGACATCCAGGAAAGCTGGTTTCTAAACGCTGTGATCGCCTCCTGCTAACCCAGTAACCATAGCAACACTGATCCAAGCTCAGTGCCATTTGCAAACAGAAATCTCTGGGAGAATTGATTGATCTTGCTCCACAAACGAGTTGAACACACAGCGGACAAAGCTGCCTGAGACTTCAATCTATCGGTTTGTCACGGTCACCTCGTTAAAGATAAGCCGAAGAGAGAGTGTGAGGCCTTCTGCGTGGGGCATGTTTAATCATTAACATCCACTTGGCAAATTCTTACTGCACTCTGAGAAAGAAATGCTGCTGGAAACCAGATTTTTCTGTTTGGGTTCCCCTTTAAAAACAATTACGAACATGTGAACCTTAACTCCCCATGATATGTTATTGTATACATCAGTCCTTACTAAGGCTTCTCTCAATGGTAGTCTGGTACCCAAAGGAGATCAGAAGATCCTTTTCAGGGCGGGCTGAAAGAATAAGCAGGAACCATCTGGCTCACTGGGGTTTGGTTAGCTCAGTTAGTGGGATAGCTGGCTTTTGGTACAGAGTGATGCCAACAGTGTGGACTCAGTTCCAGCCCTGGCTGAAGTTACCATGAAGATCCTGCCCATCTCAGTTCTCCTCTTTCTTGAGAAATAAAGTATCGAAAGAACAGGAGGTTTCGGGGAGATGTGAGGACAACGTTTTTCTCCCCCAGAGACCGGTGGGAATCTGGAACTCACTGTCTATGAGGATGGGACAGGCAGAAACCCTCAGAACATCAGACAGATATTCAGATGTGGACTTGTGATGCCAAGGGATACAAGGCTATGGCCCAGTGCTGGAAGATTGGATTAGAATAGTTAGGTGGGTGTTTTTGACCAACATGGATGTGATGGGCTGAAGGGCCTTTTTCTGTGCTGTAGATCTCCATGACAATATGATCATCAGTTAGAGTCATAGAGTCATAGAGATGTACAGCATGGAAACAGACCCTTCGGTCCAACCCTTCCACGCCGACCAGATATCCCAACCCAATCTAGTCCCACCAAGCCCATATTCCTCCAAACCCTTCCTATTCATAGACCCATCCAAATGCCTCTTAAATGTTGCTATTGTACCAGCCTTTGGCAGCTCATTCCATACCTGTACCACCCTCTGTGTGAAAAAGTTGCCTCTTAGGTCTCTTTTATATCTTTCCCCTCTCACCCTAAACCTATACCCTTTAGTTTTGGACTCCCCGACCTCAGGGAAAAGACTTTGTCTATTTAAGCTATCCATGCCCCTCATAATTTTGTAAACATCTATAAGGTCACCCCTCAGCCTCCATCGCTCCAGGGAAAACAGCCCAGCGTGTTCAGCCTCTCCCTATAGCTCAAATCCTCCAACCCTGGCAACATGCTTGTAAATCCTTTCTGAACCCTTTCAAGTTTCACAACATCTTTCCGATAGGAAGGAGACCAGAATTGCACTCAGTATTCCAACAGTGGCCTAACCAATGTCCTGTACAACCG
>NC_057731.1:52774791-52781145 GCF_004010195.1 Chiloscyllium plagiosum | reverse complement strand
CACCACCCTCTGTCTTCTACCTTTGAGCCAGTTCTGTATCCAAATGGCTAGTTCTCCCTTTATTCCATAAGATCTAACCTTGCTAACCAGTCTCCCATGGGGAGCCTTGTCGAACGCCTTACTGAAGTCCATATAGATCACATCTACCGCTCTGCCCTCATCAATCCTCTTTGTTACTTCTTCAAAAAACTCAATCAAGTTTGTGAGACATGATTTCCCATGCACAAAGCCATTTTGCTATCCCTAATCAGTCCTTGCCTTTCCAAATACATGTACATCCTGTCCCTCAGGATTCTCTCCAATAACCTGCCCACCACTGAGGTCAGGCTCACTGGTCTATAGTTCCCTGGCTTGTCCTTACCACCCTTCTTAAACAGTGGCTCCATGTTAGCCAACCTCCAGTCTTCCGGCACCTCACCTGTGACTATCGATGATACAAATAACTCAGCAAGAGGCCCAGCAATCACTTCTCTAGCTTTCCACAGAGTTCTCGGGTACACCTAATCAGGTCCTGGGGATTTATCCACCTTTACCTGTTTCAAGACATCCAGCACTTCCTCCTCTGTAATCTGGACATTTTTCAAGATGTCACAATCTATTTCCCTCCAGTCTATATCTTCCATATCCTTTTCCACAGTAAATACTGATGCAAAATACTCATTTAGTATCTCCCCCATTTTCTGTGGTTCCATACAAAGGCCGTGTTGCTGATCTTTGAGGGGCCCTGTTCTATCCCTAGTTACCCTTTTGTCCTTAATGTATTTGTAAAAACCCTTTGGATTCTCCTTAATTTTATTTGCCAAAGCTATCTTATGTCCCCTTTTTGCCCTCCTGATTTCCCTCTTAAGTATACTCCTACTGCCTTTATACTCTCCTAAGGTTATCTCTCTGTAATGAGAGAGCAGTGCTGTAATCCTCTGGACAATGTGACTTTACCTGTACCCATGGCCAGCGAAAGGTGATCAGTCGTAATGTGGGAAACGGGACACAGAGCCGGCTGCGTGAACGAGCAAGACGTTAATAAGCAGCTTACCTTCTGGAACACCGGGGCGACCTCTGCGACCTTTCTTCGCGATACTGCAAAAGATGGCACAGCACTATGTCCAGAGAGGAGATGGGGCCTCAGTTTAACCTGAGATCCCAACACTGAACTGCCAGCCGAAACCATGTGCTTCGGTCACCGCAGCAGGGTCTGGAGTATCCAGCCTTTTCACTCGAAGTGAGGGTGCTGTCACTGAGCCAGGGCTGTGCACAGGGACTGAGCACTCACTTGTTCTGCGCTGATGCAAGTGAAGCCATTTGGTTAGTCCGTGGCGGAATAGACACCACATCTTGACTTGTCTGATCCTCTCTCTCTGTCATTCAAGCCTCCCCCGTATTCTTGGCTGTTCCTGTTGGAGTTTCCACGGGTTAAGTGGCCATTGTTGCTGTTGGTACTATCTCAGCTCGAGCTCAGTGAGTAACCACAGGAAGGGCTTCTCACAGTCAGGCATCGGACTGACATCGAGATGCTGTGAATTATCAAGCTGGTTCACCAAAGCAGTCTTCAAACACTCTTTTTAGCATCTATCGTGCACTGTCTTTCTTGCTGTGAATGACCTTATGTTGTTACACAGCTAGCATTGACATATATCTGTAATAACTGGAAATTATTGTTTTATTCGTCTACAAAGAGGTGAAATGTGTGTGTGTGACAGCACTCACGCAAACAGAAGGATATCACGAGATTGTCACACATAAATTTCAATTTTAAGATGTAATGAAGATCTCACCATCGATTATTGAGTTATATTTTGCAGCTGCAAAGGTCAAAAGGTGCCTCCAGGGAAGTTAGTTTTTCTCCCTCTGGCTACGTTATCCACAAATAAATGACTGATCACCACCCCGTCCCCCAAACTACTCCCCCAGTCCCGGTCTGTGCCGGGCTGGGTCCACAAGGCTCAGTGGATAGTTCTCTGGAGGATTCTCTGGGACAGGAGGTTCTGTTTTTCAAGACCTACAGGAGCCTTCAATGTGAGCCCACTTCAAAGTCCCTGGGTTGTCTTTAGATGGGGATTCTGGATTAGTGGTGCTGATAGAGCACAGCAGTTCAGGCAGCATCCGAGGAGCAGTAAAATCGACATTTCGGGCAAAAGCCCTTCATCAGGAATAAATCCCTTTAGATGGGGATTTGTCCACCCATTCAGTTGGGTGTAAAATCACCCCATGATGTAATTTTGAAGAGTATGCTTGTTCATGCTGGGCAGCATGGTGGCTCTGTGGTTAGCACTGCTGCCTCACAGCACCAGGGACGCGAGTTCAATTCCACCTGGGGCAATTGTCTATGTGGGTTTGCTCCAGTTTCCACCCACAATCCCAAGATATGCAGGTTAGGTGAATTGGCCGTGCTAAATTGCTCATAATGTTCAGGGATGTGTAGGTTAGGTGTATTATTCAGGAGAAATGTACAGTAATAGGAGAGGGAGATGGGTCTGGGTGGGTTACTCTTCGCAGGGTCAGTGTGGACTTGTTGGGCCCAATGGCCTGTTTCCACACTGTAGGGATTCTATTCTATTCTATGTAAGTAGGGTTTGATCTCCTTTGTGTTCTAGGCCAAATTGTATCTCTTCATCCTATAGCACTGAAATAGATTAATTGGTGACTAACTTGGGGTAGTGGTTAGTACAGCAGCCTCACAGCGCCAGGGACCCGGGTTCGATTCCCACCTCAGGCAACTGTCTGTGTGGAGTTTGCACATTCTCCCCGTGTCTGCATGGGGTTTCCTCCCACTATCCAAAGATGTATAGATTAGGGTAGGCTGGCCATGCTAGATTGTCCCATAGTGACTAGAGATGTGCAGGCTAGATGGAATAGCCATTGGGAATGCAAGGTTACAGGGCTGGATTGGGTAGGGTCTAGATGGGATGCTCTTTGCAGGGTTGGTGTGGACCTGAAGGGCTGGATGGCCTGCTTCCACACTGTGGTGAGAGTGAGGACTGCAGCTGCTGGAGATTAGAGTGGTGCTGGAGAGGCACAGCAGGTCAGGCAGCATCTGAGGAGCAGGAACAGTGACATTTCGGGCAGGAGCCCTTCCTCAGGAATGGTGCTTCCAAACTGTCGGGATTCTGTGATTATCAGGATCTTGCTGTGTATGAATTGGTTGCCAGTACCAATACTATAATAAGGACTGACTGCCATGTAGTTTGAGATAACCAGAGATCACAAAAGGCACCCAATGTATCGAAGATAGATGGCCACTTGTGGTGTGAAGGCTGTGGGCCAACTGCTGCAGAATGGGGTTTGAATAGTTAGGTGATTGTTTATGACAGGCACTGACTCAATGGGCCAAAGGGCCTTTTTCTGTGCTGTACAACTCAATGTCAATAAAATAGTTTTCTGTTTTTGCTTTATATTTACAACATTCACAGTTGTTTGCTTTGGCTCCATAAATCGATCCATGTCTGCTTGCTGGTCCACCCTTTTCTCTGTTTCTGTCTGTCTGTCTGTCTGTCTCTGCCTCTGTCTGTGTCGCCGCCTCTGTCTGTGTCTGTCTCTCTTTCTCTCTGTGCCTCTGTCTCTGTCTGTATGTGTCTATCTCTGTCTCTGTCTGTGTCTCCGCCTCTGTCTATGTCTGTCTCTGTTTCTGTCTGTGCCTCTGTCTCTGTCTGTCTCTGTCTCTGTCTGTCTGCCTTAACTTGCTCTCACACTCCCTCCATTTCTCTGTCTCTTATTTTTTCTTCCAACTTGAGCTAGCGTTTCCACAACAAGCCTGTTAATTGTTCGACCATCAATTTTAGGTTTAATAAGTAAGTGTAGCTAACTGGCACTGCATGGTGCGTGTGTGGGTGAGAGAGAGAGAGAGAGCAATTCCATTAGAGAGAGAGAGAGAAAGAGCGAGAGAGAGAGTGAGTGTGTGTATGAGCAATTGCAGTAGAGTTCAACTCTTGTCAGTACTTGTTCAGTTCAATCTCAAAGTGGAGTGCATCGAAGCAGCTCAGTTACTGACTGTCCTTTTATGTGGAACTCAATCATGTATTCATTATGTTTTCTGACTGCTTTTTAACCTCAGGGAGAAAGACTGTAGCGGCTGGGTGAAACACTGCAGTTATATGTAATGTGAACTAAACCTGGGTTAGTCAGGCACATGAGTGCAGCCCAAAGAGATACAACAATAATCAGCTCATTGAATATTTACAACAAAGAAGGAGACCATTCAACCCATCAAGTATGTGCTGTTAACATAAAATAAAGATCTTATAGAAAAGATTTACAAGGATGTTGCCAGAGTTGGAGGGTTGAGCTACAGGGAGAGGCTGAACAGGCTGGGGCTGTTTTCCCTGGAGCGTCGGAGGCTGAGGGGTGGCCTTATAGAGGTTTATAAAATTATGAGGGGCATGGATAGAATAAGGTCTTTTTTTCCAAATGTAATGAAATCCAGAACTAGAGGGTTTAAGATTAGATTCCCTACAGTGTAGAAACAGGCCCTTCAGGCCAACAAGCCCACACCGACCCTCCGAAGAGTAACCCACCCAGACCCATTTCCCTCTGACTAATGTACCCTACACTATGGGCACTTTAACATGGCCAATTCACCTGACCTGCACATCTTTGGACTGTGGGAGGAAACCCACGCAGACAGTTGACCAAGGCTGGAATCAAACCTGGGACCCTGGTGCTGTGAGGCAGCAGTGCTAACCACTGAGCCACCGTGCCACCCCAAGGTGGGAAAAGATTTAAAAGGGACCTGAGGGGTCACTTTTTAACACAGAGGGTGGTGCGTGTATGGAATGAGCTGTCAGAGGTAATGGTGGAGGCTGGTACAATTACAACATTTAAAAGGCATCTGGATAGGTATATGAATAGGAAGGGTTTAGAGGGATATGGGCCGGGTGCTGGCCGGGGCTGGGTTGGGATATCTGGTCGGCATGGATGGGTTGGGCCGAAGGGTCTGTTTCCATGCTGTACATCTTTGTGACTCTGTGAATGAGGATGCTGGAAATGTGGAACAGAAACAGAAATAGCTGGAGAAACTCAGCAGGTCTGGCAGCATCTGTGGAGAGAGAAACAAAGTTAACATTTCACGTCCAGTGATTCTTTTTCAGAACTGAAGTGGAATAAGTTAAATTAGGCAGCTTAGATTCAAGTAGGGATCTAATTCTCTACGATGTATAAATAAGCCCAGCAGAATGTTCAGGTAAAGTAAAAAGCTGGTGATACTTTGAATTGAGCCTCTGCATTTTAAATTTGCATTTATATAGTGCCTTTCCCAACCCCAGGGTATTTCAAAGTGCCTTAGACTCAGAAAGTACTTCCTGTAGTGTAGTCTTGTTGTGATGTAGGAATTGCAGCAACTGATCAGAACACAGCAGAGACAGCATCTTGTCAATCCACCCACTAACATCTGGAAGGAAAAGGGCAGTAAATATATCTGTCTGTCTGTGTCTCTATCTGTGCCTCTGTCTCTGTCTGTATCTCTGTCTCTATCTGTATTTCTGTCTGTGTGTCTCTGTGTCTGTCTCTGTCTCTGTCTCTGTCTGTGTCTGTCTGTGCCTTAACTTGCTCTCACACCCCCTCCAATTCTCTGTCTCTTATTTTTCCTTCCAACTTGAGCTTGCGTTTCACCAGCATCTGCAAGTTCCCCTGCAAGACAGACATCACCCCACTGTCTCTGTCTCTGTCTGTGTCTGTCTGTGCCTTAACTTGCTCTCACACCCCCTCCAATTCTCTGTCTCTTATTTTTCCTTCCAACTTGAGCTTTCACCAGCATCTGCAAGTTCCCCTGCAAGACAGACATCACCCCGCTCAAGGGCAATTAGGGATGGGCAGTAAATGCTGGCCTAGCCAGAAGTATCCACATCTGCCACTGAACTAAAAGAAAGGTTTAGAACTGTATCACATTAGAGCAGTTATGGTGCAGTGGTAGTGTCCTTACCTGTGGACCAGGAGGCTGGGGTTTAAGATGCACCTGCTCCAGAGGCTGATTAGAAACTATCGAGAACAGTATCCCTGCTGGTTCACTGTTACTGGGACTGTCTCCTGAACATGACTGTGGATGTATGTGACTCCTACTGCCCATCACCAAATCATCATCTCCCAGACCATCCACAACCTCATCCCCTCTGGGGATCTCCCATCCTCAGCCTCCAAACTCACAGTCCAAGACCCTGCACTGCCCCGTTCTACCTCCTACCTGATGAAGGGCTTATGCCCGAAACGTCGATTTTCCTGCTCCTCGGATGCTGTCTGAGCAGCTGTGCTTTTTCAGCACCACGCTCTCTGTGGATGTACAAACCCAATCTCACTGCCGTGGTCCAATAGGATGCTCACCCACACCTTCTCAGGGCCACTCAGGGATACTTGCAGGACCTGCCACAC
>NC_057731.1:52749053-52774291 GCF_004010195.1 Chiloscyllium plagiosum | reverse complement strand
CCAAAGCCCCAGACGAGGGGAGAGATTGAGAAGGTGGGACCTTCATGGTGACCTCTGCTAGTGCAGGAATTCATCAGCATTTATCCCTCAATCAGCATCATTCAAACAGACAATCCGATCATTGCTCTCTGCGGGATCTTACTGAACACAAAATGGCTGCTACATTTCAGACATATTTTAGAGTCTTAGTCATAGAGCTGTACAGCACAGAAACAGGCCCTAAGTGCCTAAGAGCTTCTTCAAGTTGTGAAGAGGAAAGGTGCCATAGAAATGCACATGTCTCTGGAGACGGCTTCCTCCCAGCAGTCTAACATATCAAGCTTCTGTAACAGCACGGCAAATGGGACTAGATTAGGTTAGGATATCTGGTCAGCATGGACGAGTTGGACCGAAGGGCCAGTTTCCATGCTGTACATCTCTATAATTGCAGCGGTTCAAGAGGATAGCTCGCCACTTTCTTAAGAGGTGACTAGGGACGGCCAATAAATGCTGGGCCCAGCCTCTGACACCCACATTCCCGTGAATATATAAAAGGCTCCTTGAGAATTTTACACGTTGCAATGCAATTGCTTCTCATTCGTCTAAATTCTAGTCAATATAAGTTCACCAAACCTCCCCACAAAGGACGATTGCCGTTTCCGAGGGATCAGCCTTTATTAGCTTCTCTCCAAGGCCATTAGCCAAGCAACTTGTCTGCAGAACCCTCCCTGCGCCTCCCGACAAGAAAATTACATCCTTCCCCAAGTACACAGACCAAAATCACACACTCTCGACCAGCTGTAGACTCACCAAAGCCTTGTATAATTACGTTACTTTTATAACTCTGACGCCTTTCAAATAAATAACATATCATTTGGTTTCCTAATTGCTTGTCATAGCTGCAAGTTAACTTGCATGTACCCATGAAGGCCGGCATTTCAAGAGTATGCAGGTCAGGCAGGATGTGCACCCCTCACTGAAACGGAGTGTGCAGAACGAGCAGGCAGTGAGGAAAACAACTGAAACATGACCTTCATAGCGAGAGGATCCGAGTACAGGAGCACGGAGATCTTGCTGCCATTGGACAGACTTTTGGTGAGACCACACCTGGAGTTTTATGTGCACTTTTGTGTTTCCTTATCTTAGCAAGTACGTTCCATTTATGAAGGAAGTGCTACAAAGGTTTCCCAGACAAATTCCTGGGATGGCAGGACTGACTTCTACAGACATTGGGACGATATTCACTGGAAAAATGAGAATAGAGAAGCGCATAAAATTCTAACAGGACCATACCGGGTAAACATGGGGAGAATGATCCTGATGACCAGGGAGATCAGGACTAAGAGCTGAAAATGTGTTGCTGGAAAAGCGCAGCAGGTCAGGCAGCATCCAAGGAGCAGGAGAATCGACGTTTCGGGCATGAGCCCTTCTTCAGGAACGAGGAAGGTGTGCCAAGCAGGCTAAGATAAAAGGTAGGGAGGAGGGGACTTGGATGCTGCCTGACCTGCTGCGCTTTTCCAGCAACACATTTTCAGCTCTGATCTCCAGCATCTGCAGTCCTCACTTTCTCCTAGAAGATCAAGACTAAGGGTCACCATCTAAGGATAGAGGCTGGGCCATTTCAGACTGAGATGAGGAGAAATCTCTTCACCCAGAGAGTGGGGAGCCTGTGGAAATTCTCTGCCACAGAAAGTGGTTGAGGCCAAAACATTGAATCTTTTCAGGAAGGAGTTAGATATACAGCATAGAATTCCTAGAGTGTAGAAACAGGCCATTCAGCCCATTGAGTCCACACCAACCTTCTGAAGAACATCCCAAACAGACCCACTCACCTACTTTATCCCTGCAACCCTACATTTCCCAAGGCCAATCCACCCGGACCTGCACATCTTTCAACTGTGGGAGGAAACCCACGCAGACACGATATGCAAACTCTACACTGACAGTCGCCCAAGGGTGGAATTGAATCCAGGACCTCAGCACTGTAAGGCAGCAGTGCTAATCACTGAGCCACCATATTGCACCTGAACGCTTACAGTTAAGGGGATCAAAGGATATAGAGAGAAATTTGAAACAAGGGACTGAGTTGAATGATCAGTCATGATCATATTGAACAGTGCAGCAGGCTCGAAGGGCCGAATGGCCTACTCCTGCTCCTATTTTCTATGCTTCTACAAAAAATCTATTTCTCTGTTCCTTTTTCTACCAAAATACATACACTTTGTCACATTATATCCCACCTGCCACATTCCTGTCCCCTTAATTCACCCGTCCATATCCCTGTGCAGCCTGTTTCAGTGGCCCCCCCCAGCTAACCTCTCCTCCAAGCCTTGTGTGGACTGAGACGCACATCTCGCAGTTCCCTCAGCTCCATCATGGTTCAGGAGTAATGACAGTTTTGTTTTACGCTGAGGTGACAGAGGGTTTTGCAGCAACGTTCTGATTCTTTCAAAAGCCAACAAGATTTCCAGTGTCGAAATGTAATCATTAACCCGCACCCAGAATGTGGCGGGCACAGCACCTTCCCTGCGCTGTACAGCTTTTTAAAATATTCCTTCATTCAATGCGGACTTTGTGGGCTGGGGCGGGGTCTGCAGCTATTGCCCGTCCCCAATTGCCCTCAAGAAAGTGGCAGTCATGAACCGCTGGGTTGTAGAGATACCAACAGTACTGTTCGATGGGGGGAGTCCCACGATCTTGACCTAACTGGGGTCTTTTGCAACACAGTAACATTGCAATAGGGATGGCGTGGTGGCTCAGTGGTAGGCACTGCTGCCTCACGGTGTCTGGGTTCGATTCCAACCTCGGGCGACTGTCTGTGTGGAGTTTGCACATTCTCCCCATGTGGACTCGATGGGCGGAATGGCCTGTAGGAATTCTATGATCTGCAAGTTGTTGTTTGAAGTAATCCATTTCACCTCTGTCTGCGGGATCCAGTTACATGCAAATCAACCAACACAATGCCGACATGAAAACAGAGAAACTATTTGCTGAGTAAATGCATGGGTCTAAACGCCTTCTGGAATGTTCTATCGAATAAACAGAATGGTCACTGTAGGTCTAGGAATCCACACCCCACCCAAGATGCTGCATCAGGAAAGGCAAGACAAATCCACAAACCGTGAGGGAAAGACAGGCAGATATGCAAATGAAAACAAATACATCCAAAAATACAGAAGCCACAGGTTTGCATGCTCGATGGAGCTTCACTCTAATGAATAATCATTTGAAATCTCCTTTCCTTCAGACAGACAAGAGAAGAAACCTTGCCTGACAGACTGAGGACAGATTGCTACACGTTTGCTCATGAATAAATCACAAACTGCAGCGCCCAATGTTGACACCGAGGAGATGATAATGAGGTTCCGACATCTGCACTGTTCCTTGGAAGCCTAGTAAATATTCACACCAGCCAACGGCTCTCAGGGTAGTCTTTGGCCTCTGCTCAGACAAGTCAGTTCCTCAGGAGGTCTGGAAATTTCCAAAACTTTCAAGCAGGCACCAAAGATTCGATTTGATTTTAAAGTGATAAACCCCCAATTTATTTTTTCTTGCATCTACACCACACAGAAGTGGAGACAAGTCACTACTGAAAACCTAACTCCGTGGCTACACATTTAGTCATCTGTTCGACTTGTACCATCAGCTTCTCTGATGGACACTAAGGGTCCGCCATTTAACACAGAGACGAGGCAAACTTTTATTTCACTCAGAGGGGTGGAGATCTTTGGAAGTGTCTCCCCCAACCAACGCTGGGGACAGGGTCATTGGATGTTTTAAAGATGGAGCTGAATTGGTCCTGCCAAACAAGAGGGTCAAAGGTCATCAGGGGCAGAATCAGACCAGCCATGATCTTTTTGAACAGCAGAACAGGATAGAGGGGCCAAATGACCCATTATTAACCTTAACTCTCGTGTGAATGATGTGATGCCAGTGTTGGACTGGGGTGTACAAAGTTAAAGGTCGTACAACACCAGGTTATAGTCCAACAGGTTTAATTGGAAGCACTGGCTTTTGGAGCGACGCTCCTTCATCAGGTAGCTAGTGCTTCCAAATAAACCTATTGGACTATAACCTGGTGTTGTGTGATTTTTAACTTTCTGATATGGTTTAATTGGAAGCACTGGCTTTTGGAGCACTGCTCCTTCATCAGGTAGCTAGTGCTTCCAAATAAACCTATTGGACTATAACCTGGTGTTGTGTGATTTTTAACTTTCTGAATGTTGATCTATCTACAGCAGCGGTTCAAGAAGGCAGCTCACCCCCACCTTCTCAAGGGGCAACTAGGGACGGGCAAAAAATTGCTGAGTCCAGCCAATGACTCCCACGTCACGTGACAGAATTAAAATGAAATTACATCTTTGTGTACTGCAGTCCTGTGCAGCTCCTTGGACGTTTCACATCCGTTAACAGTGCAATGGTTGTGCAAGTTGTTGTTGCATTTAGGTCAACAAAGAATTTAGTCAGTACTGAAAATAAAATTTGAATTTGAGTGATATTTAAGCCTCTTCCAATCCTGTCTGTGGTATAAATGTACACCTGGAGAACACTGGCAAATCTACATCTCAAATCAAACTGAGACTGGAATATCCACCAACTTTAAACACAAGCGTCAGCGCTTTATAGGACCTTGGTTAGGTTATCATCATGGATTACCCCAACCTCATGGTTTTTATGTTCACATGACATGGACATCTCTGGCAAGGCCAATGTTTGAATTTAATAGGAGTTGGGAGGTCATGTTGCAGCTGTACAGTTGATTAGGCCACTTTTGAAATACTGCATACATTTCTGGTCTCCCTCCTATCAGAAACTATTCAGAAAATATTTGCAAGGATGTTGCCAGGGTTGGAAAGGTTTGAGCTACAGGGAGAGGCTGAACAGACTGGGGCTATTTTCCCTGCAGCGTCGGAGGCTGAGGGGTGACCTTATAAAGATTTATAAAATCATGAGGAGCATGTATAGGGTAAATAGACAAAGTCTCTCCCCTGGGGTCAGGGAGTCCAGAACTAGAGGGCATAGGTTTTGGGTGAGAGGGGATAGATATATAAGGGACCTAAGGGGCACTTTTTCACGCAGAGAGCGATACATGTATGGAATGAGCTGCCAGAGGAAGTGGTGGAGGCTGGTACAATTGCAACATTTAAAAGGCATTTGGATGGGTATATGAATAGGAAGGTTTTGGAGGGATATGGGCCAAGTACTGGCAAATGGGATGGATTAGGTTGGGATATCTGGTGGGCATGGATGAGTTGGATCAGATGGTCTGTTTCTGTGCCTATATGATACTCCATCTGCCAGATTGTTGCCCACTCACTCAACCCACCGCTATCTGTCTGCATTCGTTCTCTGTCTCTTCCATAACATGTTTTCCTAACAGCCTTTGCGTTATCTACCAATTTAGTTCCCACATCTTCACTCCCTTTGTTTAAATTTATTGATAAATTTTAGAAACTGCAGCCCTAGTACAGAGTGCCGTAGGGCTACCATTCAGAACAGGCACCAATCACATTGCTGTGGGTCTGGATTCACACATCGGCCAGACCAGGTAAGGATGGCAGATTTCCTTCCCTCATGAGTGAACCAGATAGGGTTTTAATTCCATAATTTAAGAAAAAAATACATAGAATTCAAACTTCACCATCTGCCGTGGCAAGATTTGAACCTGGTTCCCAGAATATTATCTAGGTCTCTGGATTAACAGTTTAGCAATTATACCATGAGACCATTATCTCATGGAGTTAAGCAATTTTTTTCTCACATCAGCCTTGCTTCATGAACTTTAAGTTCATGCCCTTTCACTCTTGCTCCCTATCTACGCTGTCCGGCCCATTCGATTTTGAAAGCCTCGATCAGATCTCCTCACAGCTGCCTTCTTCCCATAGAGAATAGTCCCAACTTCTTCAATCTAACCTCACCACTGAAGTTCCTCAATCCTGGACCCATTCTTAAACATTACTTCTGCACTCTCTCTCCAACGCATTCACATGCTTCTTATAATGTGACGCCCCCAACATGTTAGGCCTCACCTGGAGGATTGTGTCAAGTGTCTGATATACATCCAGCATCAACAAGTAACCTCAAGTTTGTGCAAAGGGAAGGACTCACAGGCGGATATCTTCAATTCACTTCCCGGTCTGTCTCAGAAACCTCGACAGTCAGTAAAAACTGGGGGAAGTGAACAGAGGTTTTTGAAATGGGGATGCTTCAATTTGCACGTACAGGAGGTAAGACGAATGAAGAGGCTGCTGAAATCGCAAAAGTAATAATGACTCTAAAGACATCCAAAAGTAAAATGATGGTGTTTCAGGCTGACTTGACCAGGTGGATGTGGAAAGGACCTGGGACAGTCTAGAACAAGGGGGTCATGGTTTAAAAATAAGGGATCACCTATTTAAGACAGAAATGAGGAAACTTTTTTTTAAAAAGGGACTGTGTGTCTTTGGAATCCCCTTCCTCAAAAGGCAGCGTGTGCAGAGTCTTTCAATAATGTAAAGGCAGAGGGAGATAGATTCATGATGATTCAAAGGGGATGGAAGGTTATTGGGGGAAATGCAGGGACGTGGAGGTTAAAACAAGATCAGCCATGATCAGACTGCATGGTGGGACACGCTGAAAGGGCCAAGTGGCTTACTCTTAGGTAGAGAGCGAGAAACTCAAGATACTGGAATCCAAGGCAGACAAGCAGGAGGCTGGAGGAACACAGTCAGCCAGGCAGCATCAGGAGGGGGAGAAGTCGACATGTTGGGAATAAGTCTTCCCCAGTCTTAAAGAAGGGTTACACCCGAAACGTTGACTTCTCCACCTCCCGATGCTGCCTGGCTTGCTGTGTTCTTCCAGCCTCCTGTTGGCCTACTCTTGTTGACAATGAGATTTGAAAAGCTGCAGTGATCTCTTCTTAATAGATTACTTACATAGAACATAGAACATAGAAGAATACAGCGCAGTACAGGCCCTTCGGCCCTCGATGTTGCGCCGATCCAAGCCCACCTAACCTACATTAGCCCACTATCCTCCATATGCCTATCCAATGCCCGCTTAAATGCCCATAATGAGGGAGAGTCCACCACTGCTACTGGCAGGGCATTCCATGAACTCACGACTCGCTGAGTAAAGAACCTACCCCTAACATTCTACCATACCAGGCAACATCCTGGTAAACCTCCTCTGCACCCGTTCCAGTGCCTCCACATCCTTTCTATAGTATGGCGACCAAAACTGCACACAATACTCCAGATGCGGCCGCACCAGAGTCTTATACAACTGCAACATGTGTGGAAACAGGCCCTTCAGCCCACTAAGTCCACACCGACCCTCCGAAGAGCAACCCACCCAGACCCATTCCCCTACATTTACCCCTTCACCTAACACTACGGGCAATTTAGCATGGCCAATTCACCTAACCTGCACATCTTTGGACTGTGGGAGGAAACCGGAGCACCCAGAGGAAACCCACGCAGACACGGGGAGAATGTGCAAACTCCACACAGACAGTTGCCTGAGGCGGGAATTGAACCCGGGTCTCTGGCGCTGAGAGGCATCAGTGCTAACCACTGAGCCACTGTGCCACCGTGCCGCCCAGAGTGGATTGGAGGGCAGCGGGAAGAGGGGTGACTCATGGGAACAGGGGGATGATGGATAAAGCAGAGCTGAGCTCCAGTGAATGTGTGAGAAAGGGGCAAAGTAAACAAGTATGGCAGACTCCCCGGGGTGGGGGAGGGGGGTGGACACAGCAGTAACTAGACAGCCATTAGCATGGTGACCATCCACTGTGAGGTGACTGCCAGACACCTTTGAATTACACACATGGTCAGAGCCTGGTGCTGCCCATTTGTAACGCTAGGCTACAGTTACTGAGCCACTGAGTTCGGACTGCAGCGAGATTACTTATTGCCAGGTGCTAACACAGCTTTTTGTCTCACTGATTATTACAAGCTCAAACCCACCTTTTTGCCAACAGCTGACATCAACAACAGCCTCTTGATGTCTAAAGGAAACAAACAATTTCGTTTTTTATTGTCACTAGCCCAGTGCGCCGCTGAAGGTCAGAATGCTTCATATTGCTCCACAAAGCTTAGTGATACGCACCAGCAACAACTTGCATTTATATAGCAACTTTTCACATGGTAGAACATCCCAAGAAATGACAACCAGACAACATGTGACACTGAGCTGCTGACCAAAGTATGGTCAGAGAGTTACACGTTAAAGAATGCCTCAAAGTAGGAGGAAGAGGTAGAAAGTTTTAAGGAAGCAGGGATTCATTCTTTTCACTTTTTATTTAGTTATCTTATTCATTTCTGGGATGTGAGTGTTGTTGCTGGACCCAGCATTTATTACCCGTCCCTAGTTGCACCCCTCGAGAAGTGGGGGTGAGCTGCCTTCTTAAACCGCTGCAGTCCGTGTGCTGTCGGTTGACCCACAATGCCCTTAGGGAGGGAATTCCAGGATTCTGACCCAGTGACAGTGAAGGAACGGTGATATTTTTCCAAGTCCGGATGGTGAGTGGCTTGGAGGGGAACTTGTAGGGGATGGTGTTCCCATGTATCTGCTGCCCTTGTCCTTCTGGATGGGAGTGGTTGCCGGTTTGGAAGGTGCTGTCTGAGGATCTTTGGTGAATTTCTTGTGGATCAGTGAGTTCAAACCAAGCTCGCTTTTGGGGCCACTGATGCTTTTGGGTCTTGTGTGTTAGATTCTGAGACTCAGGCCTCAGTATTTACTCTAACAATTCCAACTTCCATGTCCATAGACTTGTAAACTTCCTTTTGATCAAAAAATTGCCGCAACTCAATTTAACAACACGGATAAATGTGTCTCACACAGAGTTTCCAAATCTGCGTTTTGTGACCAACACTGAAGTGGTTCAACATTGGGAAGCACAAAGCAGTGGTTATGAATTAGTTAAGGAAAATGAACTTTCGGAGCACTGCTCCCTCATCAGGTGTTAGTGAAGGAGCAACGCTCTGAAAGCTAGTGTTTTCAAATAAACCTGTTGGACTATAACCTGGTGGTGTGTGACTTCTGACCCTGTCCACCCCAGTCCAACCCCGGCACCTCCAAGTTATGTTTGTGGTGTAGAAGTGCTCCCTACATTACAGCACCTTCGCTCGAAGCAAGTACTTTAATAGAATTTCTACCTCACCCTCAAACAAATAACAGCTTCACAACCTCCTGACTGTCATCGCACTCAGGATGTCGACTGTCTCCTTCACAAGAAGGATAACAAGGTAATGTCTCTGCAGCTGTGTGCCATGGCAGAATGTATTATCGCCTGCAGCCGTGTGTGGGAAGCTGTTGACACCTTACGAAAAGGAGCAGGTACAGAAAGCTCTCGCAGAGTGTTTAATATTGTGATGCAATCCTCAAACAGCCTCCAGTTCCCCTCTGCCCTGTTAGCAATGCAAAATTCATCACTCAGCAATGCCAAAGCACTGCTTACGCTGCAGGTACTGCGGTGCTTATAGCTTTCAGGGTGCTATTCTGGAAGAAAAACAGCCCCATCAACAATTTACACCTTTGACAAATACACTCCGAGGCTCCAGGTTAAGTATAGGGTGCAGATCCACCTGGATGATGCTACCGAAACAGAGCTATAATAAGGAGAGACTTCAGACACTGGGGCTAATGTCTCCTGAGCCAAACAAAAGCTAAAAAGAGATTGAATCTGTTTTTCTTTTCGTTACAAAGTGCTTGGTGGAGTGCAAGACAATTTTCTGTGGTCAAGGAGGGTCACACAGACTCATTGCTCCGGTGTTACCCCTTTAAGAAGTGAGTAACATCAATGAATGCTCTCGAGCAGCTGAGGTGAAGGGTCGACAAATTACACCCTTCCTTAATGCCAGGTACAAATTTATTCATACATTCATAAAACTAGCCTTTCCTTGGCTTACCATGAAACCTTTTCAGGAACCTTGCTGGTAATTTCCAAACTTGATAATGTTGTTATTCTCTGTCATTTGCAGTGGACCAAATTCAAACTAACATCTGGCCTTCTACAGACTTATTTTTTTAATCAACTGTTCAGACAAGTTACAACATAGCTTTGGTGCGGGTGGGACTTGAACTCAAGCCTCCTCACTCAGAGGTGGGGACACCTGTGTCTGCGTGGGTTTCCTTTGGGTGCTCCGGTTTCCTCCCATAATCCAAAGTTGTGGAGATTAGGGTGGATTGACTGTGCTAAATTGCCCATAGTGTTCAGGGATGTGTAGGTTAGGTGCATTGGTCAGGAGTAAATGTAGGGTAATAGGGGAGGGGAATGGGTCAGTGTGGACTTGTTGGGCCGAAGGGCCTGTTTCCACACTGTAGGGATTCTATGATGTTAAGATTACAACTGCACCACAAAATGGAATGTACACATTAGAGGTACAGGTAGTTTTGAACAATCTGCTCAGACAAATAAGCATGGAGACTGAGCCACGTGTTAAGAGCACACACACCCCAAACCTAACCCACTGTCACTCAATTTCAAGATATGAACATTTTTACAGCCCCTCCAGAAGGTGGGGTCTGGGGAGAGAGCTGCAAAGAGGTTGGGTCTCCTTCTAGAGCTGGAGTCCTGTTCCAGTGGGAGGAGGGGTTGTACCTTTTATAACTCAGGCAGGGGTCTGCACTGACAATACTGCCTCAGAATTCCTGGCCCCAAAAACATCAGCTCACAACTCCAACTAGGGTCCTGAGTCCTACCCTCCCACTCTGAGAAACCTTGTATTGGGGCCTGTGATCGAAGGATCGGTCCAAGGTTAGGCCGAACTCCGCACCTTCAAAGAGTAGAGTAGGCCTCTGCGAAGCACATCCTGAGTTTGTGGGCCCAGGCACCTGAAGGTGCAGCCAGCAATCGTGGAGTGATTAAAAGCTGAGATAGGTAATCTCTGGACGAGAGCTGAGAGCCTATTGGGGTGTGGTGTTGGAGGATGTTAGAAAACAGGAGTAGGCCATTTGGCCCTTTGAGCCTGCTCCACCATTCAAGATGGTCACAGCTGATGATCCAACTCAAAGGCCTGTTCCTGTTTTCTCCCTATGCCCTTTGATCCCTTTAACAGCCCGTGCTGCATCCAACGCCTTCTTGAAATTGGCAATGTCTCGGCTTTGACTGTCAAATTCCACAGGCTCACCCCACTCTCTGGATGAAGACATTTCTCCTCATCACTGTCCTAAATGGTCTACCCCATATCCTTGAGGAGAAAGTGAGGTCTGCAGATGCTGGAGATCAAAGTTGAAACTTTATTGCTGGAACAGTCCTGTCAGAATTTTACAGGTTTCTTTGAGACTCCCCCCCATTATTCTTCTGAATCTGATTTAACCTCTCCTCTCTGTATGAAGACAAGTCTGCCCTTTTCTTAAAGGTTGGCTGTAAAACACACAATGGTTCAGTAACGTGCTTCATGGAAACCAGCCACCCCAAGGCTTGTGTGTGACTTCTGTCACATCAATCTGGCTCACCCCCCATTGGCCATCAGTTCAGTCGTACCTGCATTGGGTGCAAGCCAGAACAAATTCATATTTATATTTAAAAAAATGCAGAGTTTAATCTGCAAATCATTCTATCTGAAGGAAGTGAACATTTGTCAAAGTTACATACGGGAAAGCTTTGAAAATTGTAATCTCTTGCCCCCGCGACCAACCCCAATTTGGTGTGGCTTACCTGAGTGACACACACAAACTGAACTTCTGGCAAATTTTAAAGTTTCAGTATGATGTAATGTAATAAGCAAACACAGAAATTGCTGGAGAAACTCAGCAGGTCTGGCAGCAACTGTGGGTAGAGATTCTGAGGAACATCTCAAGTCCAGTGACCCTTCTTCAAAGCTTCTCCAATCCCGAATAAGAGGTGTATCAGACTCAACATGTTAACTCTGTTTCTCTCTCCACAGATGCTGCCAGACCTGCTGAGTTTCTCCAGTATTTTCTGAGTTTGCTGCAGATTTCCCTTTGCCTTTGTTATACCAAGTAACCTTGGGCCACATATTGGTTCCTGACCTGCTGATGAAGGGCTTGTGCCCGAAACGTCGACTCTCCTGCTCCTCGGATGCTGCCTGCCTGACCCTGCTGTGCTTTTCCAGCGCCACACTCTCGACCCTGACCTCCAGCATCTGCAGTCCTCACTCTCTCCTTGTGCCATATACTGAAGAGAATGTATATACCAGTGCAACACTTCTTAAAGTTCTTATCCAGGATGTGGGTGTCACTGGCTTGGCTTGCCTTCACAGCCCATCCCCAATTGCCCTTTGACAGTGGTGTTGAGCCTCCGACATGACCCACCACAGTCTGTGTGCTGTAGGGACAGACTACGCAGGACACAGCACCAGGATTTAGTCTCAGTAAGAGTTAAAATTGGGAATGAGGTGCCACATTGGTCGTGTGGGTGAGAGATTACAATTTTCAATTATGTGACTCCTGTTGACTTCCGGCAGATAAAATGATCATTTGCAGATTAAACTCTGCAATTCCTTTCATATATAACAAGCCACATTCAATAGGAATGCTCAGAAGGAGATTCAACCCAGACTTGAAAAGGTTAACAATCAGAGAAAAGGCAGGGTTACATGGTAAGAGCAGAGCAAAAAGCGGCTGAAACAGAGACTGGATAAAGTCCCTGAATGCTATAGAAAATAGTTGGATGTAAGTTCAATGAAAACCACTAAAAGTCATTGGAGGAAAATGTCCCCTTATCACAACGTTAATGTTTAATCCAACAAAAATAAACAACGGAATACAAAGTTGGTCCAGTAATGACCATGTCATCGTCGTCAATTGTATTAAAAACTCCATCTGGTTCACTAATATCCTTTTCGGGAAGGAAACTGCCATCCTTACCTGGTCTGGTCTCCATGTGACTCCAGACCCACAGCAATGTGATTAGATTAGATTAGATTACTTACAGTGAGGAAACAGGCCCTTCGGCCCAACAAGTCCACACCAACCCGCTGAAGTGCAACCCACCCAGACCCATTCCCTTACATTTACCCCTTCACCTAACACTACGGGCAATTTAGCATGGCCAATTCACCTAACCTACACATTTTTGGATTGTGGGAGGAAACCGGAGCACCCGGAGGAAACCCACACAGACACGGGGAGAATGTGCAAACTCCACACAGACAGTCGCCTGAAGCTGGAATTGAACCCGGGTCTCTGGTGCTATGAGGCAGCAGTGTTAACCACTATGGTTGACTCTTAACTAGTGATGAGTAATAAATGCTACTCTAGACAATGGTGCCCCCATCCCATGAATGAATTAGAAACCAAAATGGATTCCCACTGCCATTTTGGACTAGGGCCAAACATTAGATGGTCAGCAGCCCAGGATTCCTACCTCAACTCCCCTCTCTTCTCTCCCGACTCATATTGTACAATCTTGTCTTGAAAGCAGGAAGACAGATTATTGTTTGAATGGCTGCAACTTGAGAGAGGTGAATGTTCAGTGAGGATGTCTTCATGCACCAGTTGCTGAAAGTGCACAGGTACAGGAGGCAGAAAGGAAAGGAAACTGTATGTTGGCCTTCATAGCAAGAGGATTCAAGTCCAGGTACAAGGATGTTTTGTTGCAATTATCAGGATATTGGTGATGCCACACCTGGAATATTGTGTGCAGTTCTCTGAGGAAGGATGTGTTTGCTATCAAGGGAGTGCAATGAAAACATACCAGATTGATTCCTGGGATGTCAGGAATGACCTATGAGGAGAGATTGAGGCAGTTAGGATCATATTCACTGGAATTTAGATGAGTGAGGGGGATCTCACAGAAACCTATACAATTCTAAGAGGACTAGACAGGTCAGATGTAAAATGGATATTCCTGATAGTGAGGGATTCCAGAACCAGGGATTACGGTTTAAGGATAAGAGGCAAACCTTTTAGGGATGAGATATGGGGAGATTTCTTCACCCAGAGAGTGGAGAGTTTGTGGAATTCATTACCACAGAAAGTGATTAAGGTAAAGAAAATTGTGTTTTCAAGAAGAGGGGAGATACACCTTTTGAGGCTAAAGGGATAAAGGGATATGGGGGGGGGGGGGGGGGGGGGAGGGCAGATTATGGTATTGAGCTTGAGGATCAGCCATGATCCTATTGAATGGACTACTCCTTCTCCTATCCTCCAAATCTCTCTGTTTCAGGAGGGAATTCAGTATTTACATATCGGATCATTGCAGGTCAGGTTGCTGTCTGCATAGATATGAACATCTATGATTCAATGATAACCAAGAGCTCAAAGGTTTGTAAATGTCTTCATCATGTGTTCCTTGAAGCTGCTGTCTCTCTCGCTGGATGCCATCCAGCATTAAAACTCAGAAGCACACTTTCCCACAAACACATTCAAGACACATTTCACCCATCTGTGAAGCAACAATGAGTCAATGTCACTTTGCAATGGGTGCGTCTGGTAATTTCTAACTGTCTGTAGAAAATAGAGCGAGAGCATGGGGAATACAATTTACTGGGAATAGGAGTGCTGTTAATTTACACCTTACACACAACCCTACAAAGTAACTGAGAAAACACTAAGCGAACATTTACCAAATGATTATGGCACATCTCTTTACATTCTGCCTCGCAAATAAACTAATCCCCATTTGAGATCATCTGTTCTTCCTGAGAATTTAGAGCTAATCCTCTCGACATAGCTGAACACTGATTTATTTTTGTCAGAGAATATCAGGAAACATTGCATTCTGAGTTGATGATAGCTGTTAGTTTTGTAACTATACTGAGGGAGTTGGAGCAGATGACTTCAACATCCTCAAGCTTTTTTCTTTCCCTGAACACTGGGGAGTTTGGCCCTGATACCCATTGATTCCGGTTTTGCAAGGGCTTCTTGACAATTGACAAGGTCTTTTGCTAAGGGGAGTTCAAAACTAGGAAACTTATTTTTAAGGTGAGAGGAGAACAATTCAAAAAGGACTTGAGGGGCAAGATTTTACACAGCGGGTGGTTCACGTGTGGAATAAACGTCTAGAGGAAGGGTTCTGGGCAAGGATCACTGGACCTGAAACATTAACTCTGATTTCTCTCCACAGATGCTGCCAGACCTGCTGAGCTTTACCAGCTATTTCTGTTTTTGTTTCTGATTTACAGCATCCACAGTTCTTTGGTTTTTGTTTATTCCAGAGGAAGTGGTGGATGCAGTTACAACATTCAAAAGACATTTGGATAAGTGCATGAATAGGAAAGACTTGGAGGAATATGGGCCAGGAGCAGGCAGGTGGGACTAGTGCAGTTTGGGAACATAGATCAAAGTGAGGACTGCAGATGCTGGAAACCAGAGTTTAGATCAGAGTGGTGCTGGAAAAGCACAGCAGGTCCGAGGAGCAGGAAAATCAATGTTTCCGGCAAAAGCCCTTCAGACAGGTCATGGGGATGGTGCTGAGATGGAAGGTTTAAACTGGGGTAAGGTGGGGGATAGGGAAAATGAGGAAACCGGTAAAGTTTGGGAACATGGTCAGTATGGACTGGTTGGACCAAAGGGTCTCTTTCCATGCTGTATGGTCCTATGAATCTAACCTTGATCTCAAGGGCTGTCACTCTCCCTCTTTTGCCCATGTTTGAACCAAGGCTGTAATGAGGTCAGGAGCTGAGTGGCCGTGGGGGAACCCACACTGGGTGTCGCTGAGCAGGTTCTTGCTGAGCGGGTGCTGCTTGATAGCCCTGTTGATGTCCTTTCCCATCATTTTGCTTCTGGTTGAGTGTAGATTGATGGTGACCTGGTTGAACCTGTTCTACTCTTTATGGCTAATTATATTTGGGCAATTTTCAACATTTCTGGGTAGATGCCAGTAACGTGGTTCACTGCTCCATCCTGACTTTTAGTTCTGGACCATAATCCTTCAGCAGGAATATGGTAGGGTTGGTCACATTTGCTGTACCCCACATTTCTTGGTATCACATGGAGGGAATCAAATTGGCGGAATACGGACATCTGTGACACTGGAGACTGCAAACCCCTGGGTCGTTATCCCCATTTATTGTGAGGTGGGTTTGTGATTCGGATAACATTTCTTTTTCAGAGTTAACCTGCTGGGATGCACCTCTGGAGCAGAAGGGACTCTTGGCCGAGAGGTAGGGACACTACCACTGCAGTACAAGAGCCCCTATCACCCCCCTCCCCCCCACCAGCCTCCTGTAGACATTCAGTAACCACCCTGCTCAGAGATGTTGTGACACACCTCTGGGGAAGGTGGGACTTGGGCTAGGACCTCCCAGCTCAGAGGTGAGGACACTACCAGTGCACCACAAACTGTTTCTGGGAACATGCTGCATGCCAATTGGTTGCCATGCTGCTATACTACATTGGTGTGATTTATTGGTTGCCAAATGCTGAGGAACGCGCTGTCATTGTTGACAGTCATTGGATTATTTGATCAGAACTGAAACCAACTTTGTTTCACTTGTTCATTTGCAAACAGCCTGTATCCTGTGAGGGTCACGAAATGGGGATTGCTAATCCAACATGTGAACCTGATCTTAACCCTGGGGCCATTAAAAACACTTGGGACCAGCCATTGTCCTTATAGAATCCCTACAGTGTAGAAGTTGGCCATTCAGCCCATCGAATCCACACTGACCCACCAAAGAGCATCCCACCTATAAACATACATTTAGCACAACCAATCCACTTAGCCTGTGCATCCCTGGACATTAGGGGT
The DNA here is from genome assembly GCF_004010195.1 of Chiloscyllium plagiosum. NCBI lineage: Eukaryota > Metazoa > Chordata > Chondrichthyes > Orectolobiformes > Hemiscylliidae > Chiloscyllium > Chiloscyllium plagiosum. Next base: position 52,757,673 of record NC_057731.1, on the reverse strand, counting down.
AATTTAGAATGGCCAATCCACCCACGCAGACACGGGGAGAATGTGCAAACTCCACACAGTCGCCCGAAGCTGGAATCAAACCCAGGTCCCTGTGGGGCAGCAGTGCTAACCACTGAGCCACCGTGGTTGAGATCAGCTAACTGGGACAGATCTAGACAGCAAGGCTGGCCACTGACAGTAACAATCATTTCCTTGCCTCCAATTTCCAAATAAACACACACGCCACAGAACTGATCATTAGTGAGCGCGGTGCCAAAGAATCGCAGCTGCACTGAAATAAAGAGAGAGCACAAATGCTTTCATTACTCAGTGAATGGCAATTGCTGCCTCACGGCAGTGTAACCGCCTGCAGCTAGGCAGCCTCAGATATCAGGAGTTTTACTCCGCCGTTCTCCGACTGATCAGGAAGGTGTTTGTGCATTTAGAAGCTGAGCTCCTAATTGAATCCGTCTTTATTAGAGATTTATAAAACACGCCGGTAATCTTTTAGAAACTGCATGTGACATCCTGATCGCATTAGACTGCAACTGCAGTCTCAGTATCTCACTGCAGTCGTGCATGCTGGGCAAGGCTGGCAGGGGAGGCTGCAGTGGAGGCTGCTGCTAAATTAGAGACCACTGCAGCTCTCTAAGTAGGTCAGCCTTTTCATTCCAGTCCCCTCTTCAGGCAGCTAAAATTCACTGCCTTTCTTTTCTAAACAGGTTACATAGGGCTCCTACTGTTCACAGAATGGCACCATGCAACAAGATTCTTAAAACCTGACAACTATCCCAGATATATCATAAACAGAATTTGACTGATTTGCTTGCAATTAATTATGAACGTATCAACGGGCTGCATAGCGACCCTTCAATTAGAGCCTCAGAGTCAGATTCAGAACTGTAGATAGTGATGGATTTCTTTGTGTCATGGGTAGAAGGCTATATGAAACAAATGTGCAGGAGATGATGAGCTAATGGTTACCGCCCTGATCAAGAAAGCTGAAGAGGCAAGAATAGGTCATTTGCCCCTAATGAGCACCACCTCCATTCAATGACCATAGCTCATCTCAGTCTGGCCTCGATTACACTGTCCCCTGTAGAATCCCTACCGTGTAGAAGCAGTCCTATCATGCCCAACCTTGCTAATATCAGCCCACCCAGACCCAATCCATTCCCATAACCCTGTGTTTCTCATGGCCAATCCTCCTAACCTGCATATCTTTGGACTGTGAGAGGAAACCCACACAGACACGGGGAGAATGTGCAAACTCCACACACAGTCACCTGAGGGTGGAATCGAACCCAGTTCCCTAACACAGTGAGGCAGTAGTGGTAACCACTGAGCCACCATGCTGCCCATGTGATCCCAGGAACCTAGCTACCACCATTTCAAAATTATTGGATGTCCCGGTCCCGGTAACATCTGGGGACGAGCATTACAAAGACTCCAGAGTAAAATTAATTCTTTGTCTTGAATTTTAAACTGTTCCCATGAATTTCTTGCAAATTAGGTCATTTTTGTCTGAGATAATAAAAACTTGAAAAAATGTAAGCATTTTACTGATGTCCTTCAGAGAAGTGAACCAGTCACCATTCCACATACCTTGCAAAAAAAAACACAATCTGTCCATTGCATGGACAAGTAATGTGGTATATGAGTTTCAATGCTGGTGTGGTGTCAGATATCCCAAAGATTGCATCAAAGAGCACCTCCCTTCAGTTGTTCACAACAAACAAGGTACGGCCTATACCCAACCAGCATGTGCTTCCAAAACACTCAAACCAAATCCAACGCAAGATGTGATTCATATTAGATTAGATTAGATTAGATTACTTACAGTGTGGAAACAGGCCCTTCGGCCCAACAAGTCCACTCCGACCCGCCGAAGCGCAACCCACCCAGACCCATTCCCCTACATTTACCCCTTCACCTAACACTACGGGCAATTTAGCATGGCCAATTCACCTGACCTGCGCATCTTTGGACTGTGGGAGGAAACCGGAGCACCCGGAGGAAACCCACGCAGACACGGGGAGAACGTGCAAACTCCACACAGTCAGTCGCCTGAGGCGGGAAATGAACCCGGGTCTCTGGCGCTGTGAGGCAGCAGTGCTAACCACTGGGCCACCCATTCGAAGTATGAACAACATGAGCTACATAATCCTGAGTGTGTAAAGGATTTTGCTGGTTTGCAGCACAGTGCCCTTGTGTGTACTGGAAGCTGTGTGCATTAACTCACCGGACTTTGTACTTTGAAGACAGAAATACCGTTGATACACAGTTGGTTCAAACCAACCAAACAGGTAATAGCCATGCTCCGTTGGTTTTACTCAGGCCAATGACTTGACAAATCCACCATATTAAAATGTAAACAAAGATTAGCATTTATCCATCAGGCATCATTGACTGGTGCATCCTCCCTGGTAACACCTCCACCAATCAGAGTACAGAGGAGCCTCGATTATCTGAAGGGCACAGGCAGGGAGTATTTCATTCAGTTAATCAAATTCCAGATAACTGATTGCCAGGTAACATAGTTTAGCCGAGCATTGGGACATGGCGATCTTGTCGGATAATCCGACATTCCGATGATCAAATGCCGGATAATCAAGGTTCCTCTGTACGTGCCAACCAATGAAAGGCTATCCTTTTGAATAGTATCATTATTGTTTTCCCTCCATTTTGGGATTTCTTGTGGACTTCCCCAATGCATGCAAGACAGAAAGCCTCAACCAAATGGGTCTTTCCCAAGTCTCCCACTACCAAATGACTTCACTGGAAAATCTCAGCAGGTCTGACAGTAGCAGTACAGAGAAAAAACCGTCAATATTTTGAGTTTGCTATGACTTTCACCCTCTGGGTGAAAATACTTTTCCTCACGTTCCCTCTAATTCATATACCGATCATCTTAAATCACTGTCCCCCAGTGATAAATGTCTCCAAGATTAGTGCCTTTCCTGTGCACGCTATCTACAGAATGTATTGTTTTATACACCGTAATCATATTCTTTCCCAGCTTCCTCTGTCCAACAGAAAACAGCCATAGTCTATCCAATCCTTCCTCATAACTGCAATTTGCAAGCACCGGTAAATGTTTTGTAAATTCTTTTCTGTACTTTCTGTGGTTAGACACTCCAATCAGTCGCACCTTCTCAAGCCCTCTCAATATCCTCCCTGCTCATAAAACTCCTAGTGTGGAAACAGGCCATTCAGCCCAACATATCCACACCAACTCTCCAAAGAAAACACCCCATCCAGACTCATTCCCTCCTACCCTAACTCTATATTTCCCACAGCCAATCCACCTACCATACACATCTCTGGACCGCAAGAGGAAACCCACACAGACACGGGGAGAATGTGCAAACTCCACACAGACAGTCTCCCGAGGCCGGAATCAAACCTGGTTCCCTGGTGCAGTGAGGCAGCAGAGCTAACCACTGAGCTACTGTGCTGCCCTGTTATTGTGCATTCCCCTGCTTTGTTCTCCATCCCTAATTCACTCCCCCAGACTTCTTCCCATTGAAATCTCCTTGTTATTTTACTGCCAGCTCCAACAAAGTGATCAACATCATCCTGTAACTATCCTTCTCACTGTCAACCCACCCCAGTGATTTTTTTGTCTCAGCTGCAAATCTCCTGATCATGGGTCCCACATTTAAATCCAAATCATTCTTACACACCCCCAACAGCGAGGGACCCAACACTGAGTGGAATGCTACCAAAACCGCTTTCCATTTGCAAAAACAGCCAGAGACTGTTACATTTCCTGTCAGTGATCCAACTCACAACTCCCCTGTCTCCCAAAAATGTTTACTTTTCTGCAACCTGCCAAGTAGGGATTGGTCAAATGCCTTACTACGGTCTATGTAGACAACATCCACTGCACTGCGGTCATTAATCCTGAGTAGATTCCCTACAATATGGAAACAGGCCCCTCAGCCCAACATGTCCACAGCGACCCTCCGAAGAGTAACCCACCTGGACCCATTCCCATGTTAACCCCTGCCTAATGCACCTAATGCTATGGGGCAATTTAGCATGGCCAATCCAACCTGCACATCTTTGGATCGTGGGAGGAAACCCAAACAGACACAGGGAGAATGTGCAAACTCCACACAGACAGTTGCCTGAGGCTGGAATTGAACCTGGGTCCCTAGCGCTGTGAGGCTGTAGTGCTAACCACCGTGCCACCCCACTGCATCCTCCTTTAACTTTCTCAAAAAGTCTCAATTAAGTTAGTCTGGCACTACCTTCTCTGAATAAAACTATGCTGACCATCCCTGATTAATCCATCCATTTCTATTGACAGCTTGTGCTCTCTCTCAAATCTGATTACAATAAGTGACCCACCATCAAAGTCAGACTCACTGGCCTATAATTATTTTTCTATCCCCTGCATTCTTTTTAAACAGTAATAAACTCATCAGCCTTCAGCTTCCTAGAAAGCCAGTTGATTGGCTCAGTGACTAGCACTGCTACCTCACAGTGCCAGAGACCCAGGTTCAATCCCATCCTTGGGTGGTTGTACAAAAACCCATGGATTTCCTCTGGGTGCTCTAGTTTCCCTCAATAATCGAAAGATGTGTAGGTTAACTCGACTGACCATGCTTCCACCTTGGGACCCTCCAACCCCCTGGCATCAATGTGGATTTCACCAGTTTCCTCATTTCACCTTACCCCAGTTCCAACCTTCCAACTTGGCACCGCCCTCATGACCTGTCCATTTTTATTAGATTAGATCCCCTACAGTGTGGAAACAGGCCCTTTGGCCCAACAAGTCCATACCGACCCTCTAAAGAGAAACCCACCCAGACCCATTTCCCCCTGAATGATGCACCTAACACTACGGGCAATTTGGCATGGCCAATTCACCTGACCTGCACATCTTTGGATTGTGGGAGGAAACCGGAGCACCCAGAGGAAACCCATGCAGACATGGGGAGAATGTGCAAACTCCACACAGACAGTCGCCCAAGGCTGGAATCGAACCTGCGACTCTGGTGCTGTGAGGCAGCAGTGCTAACCACTGAGCCACTGTACTCCCCATCTTCCTTCTGTCCTAACCACTCTGACCTATCACGATTACCCCCCAACTCCATCTACCCATTGCACTCTCAGCTACCTTTCCCCCAGCCTCACCTCCCTCCCATTTATCTCACCACCCCATTGGCTCACAGTCTCATTCCTGATGAAGGGCTCCTGCCTGAAATGATAATTATCCTGCTCCTCGGATGCTGCCTGACCTGCTGTGCTTTTCCAGCACCACACGCTCGACCATGCTAAATTGCCTATACAGTCTAGTAATGTGCAAGCTGGGTGGATTAGCTATGGGAAATGCAGGACTGTGGGGTGGGTTTGGGTGGGATGCTCTTCTTTTGAGCATCAGAGTAGATGGCTGGCGTCCACAATGTAGGGCCTGTATTGTTCTGTAACCAAAATACCAATACTGTAACATTATCTGAAGCACATTGACAGAATGGTGTACTGACAAACGTAGTAGGAACTGTACAAGAATACAGGCTATAATCTGCAATAGTTACTGGGTTCCAACATCTCCTAAGGGCTAAGGCTTATTGCTAATGCCCTTCATTGAATAACACAACAGAACTATTATAAGCAAATGTACATTTTCACTTAAAGTTCCAGAATTTCAGGTCATTTTTTAGTATGAGAAGGCGGGGACTGCAATCCATTTTAAAATTACCATTAACAAAAATGAAATACTTCATACCGTGAGTATCAGACAGAAAGGTAAGGGCTGGGTAGGTTTGCTCACACTGCCTTCAAACTCATGGCAATAAACAGGCAATACAGGTTCCCGGGAATGGAGTGATTTTCCAATAAAGAGACTGGTCTCACATCAGAATGTCTTTAGTAGAAGTAACGTATCTGTATGGAGCTGTGTATTTTGGTGGGGCGTTTCATTTCAGTGAGGTTCTAGTTAAGCTACTTGACAGAAAATGATACCTTGGGATAAAAACCGAAAGGACTGCAGATGCTAAAAATCAGAAACAAACAAAAAATTGCTGGAAGAACTCAGCAGGTCTGGCAGCACCTGTGAAGAGAAATCAGAGTTAACTTTTCGGGTCCAGTGACCATCCCTCCCAACCTTTCGCTCTCCGATGCCAAACGTTCTGTACTCAGCAAAGGTCTCGCTTTAACCCTCGGTGAGCCACCTTTAATGAATTTCAGGCACGACATAACATTGAACTCTTCTTCAGTCGAGTTCTCCTCCGTGCCCATTTCTTTGGGCAAGACCTCTCTCTCCATCCGGCAGACCCCTTCTCCACCCGACAGACCCCTCTCTCCACCCGGCAGACCCCTCTCTCCATCCGGCAGACCCCTCTCTCCATCCGGCAGACCCCTCTCTCCATCCGGCAGACCCCTCTCTCCTGGCTTCAACATTTTCCCTCCACCTGGACCCCTCCCTCTCTCCCCTTCTAACTGCACCTGACCCTGTTCATTGAGAACTGTCAACGTGACATTGGTCGCCTCAATTTCTCTGCAAACCCTCTCCCCCAACCCAACCTATCTCCCTCTGAACTGACTGCACTCCGTGTGCTCAGATCCAACCGTTCTGAGGAAGGGTCACCGGACCCGAAACACTAACTCTGATTTCTCTCCCCACAGATGCTGCCAGATCTGTTCAGTTTTTCCAGCAACTTCAGTTTTTGTTTCTGATTATCTTGGGACACATGGTTGATGATTGCACTGTGATGTGTAGTTGGGTATAGCCATCTTTAGGAGGAACTGGATACTTTGAATACTTGGTTCCCAAAGCCCAATGTGTCCTGGGATATTCCTCGCCCTGTATCCCAGGCCTGTTCACTGATAGAAGTTGATAACTATTGGTGTGAACAGCCAGTTCATAATTCGTATGTTTCTGAATACAACTTCCAGTTCTAGGACTTAAAGTTTTAATGGAAAAAATTGCAGGTGCCTGGTTTTGACAATGTTTCGGAAAACAAACTTTGAGCTAAATGCAATTGAAACAGACTTGGGGTTTATTACATTTAAAAGGTTGGACCATGTTGACTTTGCTGGTTAACAGCTAGAAGGGAAGGTCATAAACAAGGGAAGGCAAGGGCACAGTGGATGATCACCAGACTATTAATCCAGAGAGCCGTGCAAGTCCCTGTGGTCAAATCCTGCCAGAACAGAATTTGAATTCAATAAAAACCTGGAAATTAGAGTTTAATAATGACTGTTTAACTGTTGTTGTCGATTGTGAACCTGGGTCACTAATGTGCTTTAGGGAAGGAAACTGCCATCCTTACCTGGTCTGGCCTACATGTGACTCCAGACACTTCTGTGTATCATCTATCCTGTACATCATCGCTGAAGGAGTCAGCTCTCCACAGCATTGATCAGTGGCTTCATTCACAATCATATGTGATTGAAACTCTCTGTCCAAGCCATCGATGGAACACTGCTGGAGATCCAATGAGCTGTCACAGAATAGGTCAGGTGACAGCTTCCTAGATTTTATCCATTCACAGAGACACCCTCCCTTTCTGATTGGCATTCCCTGGAATTCTGAATTGTAGAATCTCACAGGAATGTGAGTGCTTTGGCCATGCCAGCATTAATGGACCATCCCTTATTTCCCTTGAGGAAGTAATAATGAGAGACCTCTTGAGTAATTCAGCGGCCATTTTGCTAGGCCATTTCAGAGGGCAGTTAGGGTCAGCCAAAATACTGTGGCCTTGTGGGTAATATGCTCACCAGACCAAACACGGACCTAGGGTTAGCTTTCCTTTCCAAATGGGGACCAGATGGGTTTTTCCAACAGCCATGGCTGTCAAGAGTGAGGCTAGCCTTTTTATTTCAAAGTTAAAAATCACACAGCACCAGGTTAGAGTCCAACAGATTTATTTCAAAGTACAATCTTTCGGAGCGCTGCTCCTTCATCAGGTAGCTAATGGGGCAGGATTATAGGACACAGAATTTATAGCAACAGATCTCCCCATACCCCTGCAGGCCATTTCTATTCAATATCTGTCCCATGCTCTTCTTGAATGCCTCAATTGAACCTGCCTCCACCACATTTCCAAGCAATGCCCTCGAGACGCTGACTACCTGCTGTGTAAAAAGACCTTTCCTCATATTACCCTGGCTTCAATCACATATCATCTCTTATATTCTCAACGAATGTTACTTATGTACTGTTTTGCAATGCTATCTTTTGTAAAATGCCACATTCTGGTGTTGTCCGTGAGTTCAGTAACCACTCACAATGCCAAATAGGCAAGGCTCAAACAATGAGGACCCACATTCCAGAAAAACCAGCAGCCCCTGAATCTGCCCAACGCTGGACATTATTTCTCCATCTCTGTTTGCTGTCCCAGTGTCCCTCCGTTATGGGGTCTGACTCACACTGGTATAAGATGGTTCCAGCCAACCTCATGAACAACCTTGACAACAGCAGGGTATACTCACCCGGGGTGGGGGGGGAGGCATGAGAGCTGAATTATGGACCATCCTTCAGTGAAGATGGGCCCGGAATTAGAACAAAGACAGTAGACAGTCGCAGTGAGGCCAACACCTAGCCCCCGGTGCATGGGATTCAATCACAACAGGAGAATAACACCACAGCAGCCCCCCCCCCCCCCCCCCCCCCCCCCCGCGAATGCTG
>NC_057731.1:52734291-52747278 GCF_004010195.1 Chiloscyllium plagiosum | reverse complement strand
GTGTGTGTGTGTTTGTGAGTGTGTGTGTGAGGGTGAGAGTGGGTGAGAGTGGGTGAGAGTGGGTGAGAGTGGGTGAGAGTGGGTGAGAGTGGGTGAGAGTGGGTGAGAGTGGGTGAGAGTGGGTGAGAGTGGGTGAGAGTGGGTGAGAGTGGGTGAGAGTGGGTGAGAGTGGGTGAGAGTGGGTGAGAGTGGGTGAGAGTGGGTGAGAGTGGGTGAGAGTGGGTGAGAGTGGGTGAGAGTGGGTGAGAGTGGGTGAGAGTGGGTGAGAGTGGGTGAGAGTGGGTGAGAGTGGGTGAGAGTGGGTGAGAGTGGGTGAGAGTGGGTGAGAGTGGGTGAGAGTGGGTGAGAGTGGGTGAGAGTGGGTGAGAGTGGGTGAGAGTGGGTGAGAGTGGGTGAGAGTGGGTGAGAGTGGGTGAGAGTGGGTGAGAGTGGGTGAGAGTGGGTGAGAGTGGGTGAGAGTGGGTGAGAGTGGGTGAGAGTGGGTGAGAGTGGGTGAGAGTGGGTGAGAGTGGGTGAGAGTGGGTGAGAGTGGGTGAGAGTGGGTGAGAGTGGGTGAGAGTGGGTGAGAGTGGGTGAGAGGGTGAGAGTGTGTGTGAGAGTGTGTGTGAGAGTGTGTGTGAGAGTATACCGCAGAAGCTTAGCCAACATCCTCCCTGAGGCGGAGGGATTGGTTTAGCATCCTCCCTGTGTCTGGATGTACACAAGGGTAATTGCTCAGATTCAAAGCCACTCACTGCCTTGAGGGAATTTCCATCTCTCCTATTTCTAATATTCAAACAGGAGAAATAAAGGAGACCTGTTCAATGCATTTCCATGAAGACTTGTGTTTCTTAAATCTCTCGCAGTTAAAGTAAATCTTTCCATTTAAAAGCAAGTTCCAAACACCTGATCCCTTGTAACATTTTCTAACACTGCCCCAGCTGCTCTATACATAGCGAGTAAATACTGAACTCTACATAATCCAAAAAGTTGCTCCCTCCCTACATGCATTGTCCTAACCACTGTCTACCCCGAGAGTGCAATTTTAGGAGCAGCAGGAAGCCATTGGGCCCCTCAAGCCTGTTCCACCATTCAGTGATCTGATTATGGCCTCAACTCCACCTTCCAGTCTAGTCCCTGTCACCCCTTAAAATCAACTCAAAGCCTCAAATCTTAATCATGCAGAAAGAGAAGGAAAGGATAAGGACAGGATTAATTTCTGTTGTTGTTAAAGGCATAATTTTCAGCCCAGTGGCGTTCCAAAGCTGTTAATTTGTCCAACTACGCTGAAATCCTTTTATAGATTATTGTTAGGAGCCCCACAGCCTCCAGGGTGATGGTGACACTGGATTATAAACTAGACTTTTGTTAATAAACTGGGATTGGATTAAGACTGTCTCGAATCAGAATCAGTGGTCGAACAAAACCTGATGGAGCCCATCCCATAATTGTCATCTTTATCAGCAGAGTATTCTCCTGTTTAATTCTCTTAAAAGACAATATATTAATTATTCTTAATGCAACACGCAGACACCCTCACCCCAATCACAGGAGTATCTTGTTTACTTCAGACTATGTTAAATAAAATAATTGTGGTTAATCCCTTCACATAATCATAGTAAGCCCAAAACACGTATTAAAGTGCCTGCCATTCCTCAGGCTGGTTTGCAGACGTGTTCAGTAAATACTGCAGCCTGTGCTCAGCTTGGAGACTGAAAGGTGAGGATTCTGTCTGGTGTAACCATTGTATGCCGCGATGGAGGACCTGCTGCCGTTTGGGGATATTTGGCAACATCCGCCAACCTACTATCGTCAGACCGAAGGTAAACAACACAGACATGACCCACATCTCCCAGCTTGTTCACCAGAATTAGGTGCACACATAGAAACCTCTGTTGGAGATAACTGAGACTGCACCTTCAGGTTTAACCCCAGGCAGACACCATCACCCAGACAGACGGAGGAGAAAAATGTAACTTGTTTTAATAAACAATATTTGGTGGAATTTATAGCACAAGGATAGGTTCTGACTCGGCACCACACGAATGTTCTCAATAATTACAGCTCACCCTGTTATTGGACCTTTTCACCCTCGTACATTTCTGTGTCTGTATCCTACATCCTTAACAAGATTCACCTGAAATTACATCCCTGCTCCTCTCCTCCCTGTGGCGGGGAGCTCCACAGCCTAATCATTCTGAGTACCGATATTCCACTGGCATTTCCTTGTGGATTTATTACTATTTACCTTTATGGCCCTTCATTCTGTCCTCATGCAAAAGTGGAAACGTCATTTTTCTGTCGACATGACCACAGACCTTCACTATCTCAAAAACCTTTATCCCTCCTCAAAATTCCAAGTGCGGCCGCACCAGAGTTTTATACAGCTGCAGCATGACCTAATGGCTCCAAAACTCAATCCCTCTACTAATAAAAGCCAACACACCAAATGCCTTCTTAACAACCCTATCAACCTGGGTGGCAACCTTCAGGGATCTTTGTACGTGGACACAGAGCTCTCTGCTCATCTGCACTATCAAGAATCTTCCCAGTAGCCCAGTAATCTGTATTCCTGTTGCTCCATCCAAAGTGAATAACCTCACACTTTTCCGCATTAATCTCCATTTGCTACCTCTCAGCCCAGCTCTGCAGCTTATCTATGGCCCTCTGTAACCTGCAACATCCTTCATCACTATCCACAACTATACTGACCTTAGTGTCATCTGCCAATGTACTTATCCAATCTTCTACACCCTCATCCAGGTCATTTACAAAAATGACAAACAACAGCGGCCCCAAAACAGATCCTTGTGGTACACCACTAGTAACTGACCTCCAGGACGAACATTTCCCATCAACCATCACCCTGTGTCTTCTTACAGCTAGCTAATTTCTGATCCAAACCTCTAAATCACCCTCTGTATTAGCCTACTGTGGGGAACCTTATCAAATGCCTTACTGAAATCCATATACACTACATCAACCGCTTTACCCTCATCCACCTGTCTGGTCACCAGCTCAAAGAAAAAGGCTGGGACATTTTTCACTGGAGCATAGTAGGCTGTGGGGTGGCCTTACAGAGGTTTGCAAAATCATGAGGGGCATAGATAAAGCTAATACCATAGGCCCATTCCCCAGATTAGGGGAGTCCAAAACTAGAGGGCATATGTTTAAAATGAGGGGGGAAGATTTGAAAGGGACCTGAGAGGCAATGCTTTCATGCAGAAGGTGATACGTATATAGAACAAACTGCGGAATCATCATCGATCCCCTATAGTGTAGACAAAGCCCAATCAGCCCAAATTGTCCTCTGAAGAGCATCCCATCTAATTCCTGTACCCCTGCATTCCCCATGGCTAATCCACCTACCCTGCACATCCCTGGACACTATGGGCAATTTAACATTGCCCTTCCACCCTAACCTGCGGATCTTCGGACTGTGGGAGGAAACCGGAGCACCCGGAGGAAACCCACACAGACACAGGGAGAATGTGAAAGGCAAACTCCACACAGAGGGATGTCTGAGGCTGGAATTGAACCCAGGTCCCTGGCACTGTGAGGCAGCAGTGCTAACCACTGAGTCATTGTGCCAAGCAAGAGGTGGGTACAATTGCATTTTAAAAGACATTTGGACAGGTACATGGACAGGGAAGGTTTAGGAGGAAACCCAAGCAAATGAGACTAGTCCAGTTTAAGAAACATGGCCATAGTGGTCTAAAGGCTGGAAACAGGCCCTTCTGCCCAACTCATCCATGCTGGCCACAATGAGGGGAGGGGGGCAAATGGCCTGTTTCCATGCTGTATGACTCTATTTGTCATTTCTGTTGCTACTTTTAGTGAAATAAAGACCTGCTGAGTTTCTCCAGCAATTTCTTTCTTATTTCTACTTTTAATGATTTGTCGATGTGTGAGCTCAGATCTCCCACCTTCTGCATCTCAGTTGAACAATTACTTTTCTGGGAGCCTGTTCTGCCTGATCTTCCTCCCAAACTCCCTGCCACCCACGCATATATATAAATTAGATTTTAAATTAGTAAAATAAATCCAAACAGCCTCCATCACCACTCTAACAATTCAACGATTCTGTGAAGTTAATTTGCCAATACTGCAAGTTTATTAATGCCCTCCATCACTGTGACTCAGTTCTGCTCTGTATAAAACGCACTCTCTGATTGGCTGGGTTTTCAGTTCACTGACAATCCCCTCTGAACAATTGAGGCCTGCAAGTCAGAAGCTGAATTCAAAGCGAAAACATCAGTCACACAGACCTGTTATAGCCATGGATGAAGGGGTTACATTGGAACACATTAACCTACACTTTGTACAGGATCACAGACTCATTCATGAGTCCCTTCAGCCCACTGAGTCTGTGCTGTCGTATTACACTCTTTCCCACATTAAGCTCATAGCCTTGAATATTATGACCTTTCAAAGACTTTTTAAAGAATGCGAAGACTTTCACCTTCTGGGTGAAAATACGTTTTCTTCAAAAACCCCCTAAACCTCCTGCCCCTCACCATAAAATGACGCCCTCACCCTTTTTTTACATCAACCTGTCAGCTAAGGAAAAAGCAGCTTTCTATTCACCCTGTCCATGCCCCTCATAATCTTACACACCTCTATTGGATCTCCCCCCTCAACCTTCCCTACTCCGAAGAAACTAACCCGAGCTTACCCAGCCTCTCTCCATCTCGGAGTTGCTCCATCCCAGGGAACATTCTGGTGAAGCTCCTCTGTACCCTGTCCAGTGCAATCCCATCCTTCCTATAGTGTGGGGAGCAGAACTGCTGTGGCCTCCAGCTATACTCCAGCTGTGGCCTCACCAAAGCCGTGCACAACTCCAAACCACCTCCCTGTTCTTCTACACCTCGACTGATAAAGGCAAATTCATTTGAAGGCCAAAGACTTGTATTAATATATTGTTTTATACCATTATTGCAGCAACACATAACAGTTTTGAATTGCACAGTGGCTCAGTGGTTAGCACTGCTGCCTCACAATGTCAGGGTCCCAGGTTCGATTCCAGCCTCGGATGACTGTCTGTGTGGAGTTTGTACATTCTCCCTGTGTCTGCGTGGGTTTCCTCCGGGTGCTCTGGTTTCCTCCTACAGTCCAAAGATGAGCAAGTCAGGTGGATTAGCCATGGGGAATGCCAGGTTACAGGGGATACGCTAGGGGTGGGTCAGATGGGATGATCTTCAGTGGGACAGTGTGGACTCGATGGACTGAATGGCTTGTTTCCACACTGTGGGGACTCTATGATTACTGTTGTGACACAAACCAGCATGGTAGTCGTTTTACACAGCAAGATCCCAAAATAGCACTGACTGAACAGCTAATCAGATGACTCCTGAGATTCAGCACAAATGAGATCACCACATTCCCACCTCAGGATTGGGAGAAAGATCTTTATTATACAAGAACCTACCCCAGCAATGCAGTACTCGCTCCACAGCCACACCGCTCTCTGACTAAGGTTTGTAACTTCAACCTTTTTAAACAAAAGGTGAAACTCCAGCATACAAGGCCAAGGCAAGACTGTGGTCATTGTGAGTTTATGGTCCACACACACTATTCACTGAATTTCACTCATGCAGAAAACTGTCTTGACCATTAAACATCTGCAACCTGACCCCAATGAGAATCACAGGGAAGACAAAACTAAAATAAGGAATTCCCTCAATCTTTCTCCTGGTCTTTTCCAGTGAGATTTAGGTCTGTACCAACTGTAACAAGCCCACAGTCATCAAATAAAATTATATTTGAACAATTTTTTCATAACAAGGTGAAAGTGGGGACTGCAGATGCTGGAGATCAGAGTCGAGAGTGTGGCGCTGGTGCAGGTCAGGCAGCATCCAAGGAGCAGTAGAATCGATGTTTTGAGCATAAGTCCTTCATCAGGAAGGGCTTATCTCTGACAAAGTTCATCCCTAATTGCCCTCAGGAATACTTAGCCATTTTCTAGATCAGTTGCAGTTGGTGCAGGGTAAGTATCATCAGGTTCCAAGATGTAGACCCACCAACTGTGAGGGAATCGCAATATAGTTAGTTCCAAATCAGGATGGTGTGTGGGGTGCAGAGTTTAGAGACAGTGATGGACCTGTGTGTTTGGAAGGTGCTGTGTAAGGAGTAATGGTGAATTGTTGCCGTGCGTCTAGTAGCTCATACACAATGTGTATGAGCTACTAGACGCGTTACAGTGGCAGGACTGAATGTAACTAGATGCGTTACATTGTGCGTTACAGTGGCAGGACTGAATGTAACTAGATGCGTTACATTGTGCGTTACAGTGGCAGGACTGAATGCTTAAAGTGGTGGTTAGATTATCAACAAAGCGGGGGCTGCTTTGTCCTGGATGGTGTCGAGCTTCTTGAGTGTTGTTGGTGCTGCCCCCGTCCAGGGCAGGTGGGGAGTATTCCATCACACTCCTGGCTTGTGTTTGGTTGATGGCAAACAGATTTTGGGGGAGTCAGGAGGTGAGTTACTCAGGATTGAAGCATTAATGTGACCAGTCTAGTTCAGTTTCTGGTCAATGGTAACCCGCAGGATGGAGAAGGTGGTCAGACTCGACAAGTAATGGCAATGCTTCTGTCGCGTTACAGGTATATATTTTATCTACTCACACAATAATGGCCAGGCAAGCATTTGTTCCCATCCTTAATTACCCAGAGGGTTAATCGCTATGGGTGTGGAATCACGTGGAGGTCACAACAGGTAAGGACAGCAGTTTCCTCCCCTAAAGGGCATTAGTGAGCCAGTGAACTGACAGCACTGACACACACATCCTGTACTGTCTGGGTCTCCAAGGCTGGATGATCCGGGATAAATGATTGATTGGGAAATTCCAGCAGCTACAGCTGAAATCCCATCTCTATTATTGTCCAAATGGGAGGTGTCCAAGGGTGAGCAGACTCTTACTGGGACCTGAGTGTACAATCGAGGCTGACACTCCAGTGCGGTACCGAGGGAGTGCAGCAATACCATCAGTGTCACATCCTGAACAAATCACAAACCAAGGCCCCGATTGTATTCACTAGAGAGAGCAGGTGTCTTGGCAAACACTAATCCTTGGATTAACACAACACAAAGCACTCAGTATCACAACGCTGTTAATGGGAACTTTCTGTAAACTAAATTATGTCTTTTTTTTAACCTTACTACAGTGATTAAACTTAAACACCAGAACACTCTGAGCTCATGCAGAAAGAAAAATTAGAGGCCAATCAAATATAGTCACTAGGAAAGCAAATAAAAACTTCAAAGGAAACCTCTTCAACCCAGGATCTGACGTGAATGTGAGTTCATCAGCACAGATACAGATAAAGGGACACCGCAGAGAGTTGTAAACACAGCCCAGACCAGCGTGCAAGCCAACCTCCCCATCCATCTGTACTCCTCGCTGCTTTGGGAAGGCAGCCGACATCATCAAAGACCCCTCCCATCCCGGTTACGATCTCTTCCAACCTCTTCCACCAGGCAGAGGCTTAAACACACCTACTAACAGATTCAAGAACAGCTTCTTCCTCGCTGTTAACAGACTGCTGAATGGAACGCTCAAATTTCAAATCTAATGTTGACCTCACTTTATGTGCACTCCCTTTGCAGCTGTAACATTGTATTCCTTGCTCTGATCTATGAACTTTGTGTGGTATGATCTGTCTGTACTCCACAGAAAACAAAACGTTTCACTCTACCTACGTACAAGTGACAATAATAAACCAAATCAAACAAGGGAGAAAGTTAAAATGTATTGATGGCATATGGACATCGCTGGCTGGGATAGCTGCTACAGTGCCTGCCTGTCTTTGTTTTTAATTTTTCATCCACAGGATGAGGGAGTCACTGGCTAGACCAGCATTTATTGCCCAGGGGGCAGTTAAAACTCAACCACATTGCTGTGGGTCTGGAGTCCCATGTGGGCAAGACCAGCAGTTTCCTTCCTTAAAGCTCATTGAATAAATTTATTCATTTTGATTGAATTCAAATTCTACCATCTGCTACAGTGGGATTCAAACCCACATGCTGAGAACATGAACTAGGTCTCTGGATTAACAGTCCAGTCACAATACCACTAGGCCATTGCTCATCCCTACCTGCTGTGAGATGGTGGTGGTGGTAAGCTGCTTTACTGAACGCGGCAGTCTCTGAGGTGTAGGTAGATGTACAATACCATTACAAAGGGAGATCCAGGATTTGGACCCAGTAACAGTGAAGGGCCCGTGGATTAATTCCAGGTCAGGAAGGTGCTTGGGGTTTGGTGGGGAATATGCAGGTGCTGGTGGTTGGGCAGATAATTGACGGAATTAGAGGGGGAAGGATGAAGGAAGGCTGAAATGAGCTTAAACTGTAGCGTGTACTGGTTAGGCCGAATGGTGTTGTGACATAAAGAAATGTAAATCTTTTTTTAACTGATAGTAAATTCCTTGATCAGATGATTTCATGAACCAGCTGTGTCCTAGCAGGCAAGAAGGTGGATGTGAGAAACAGATGAGAAGCTGACTCCACCCAGCTTACTCCTCAGCGTGAATCTCACAGTCACAGTTGAGCTGAGTCTGAAGTGTAACAAATCCTGTCCACGATTAAGAAGGGCATTGGGTGTATGTGCCTTCATCAGGCAGGGCATGGAGTACAAGAGTTGGCTAACCACGGTGCAGCTGCTTAAAACCGTTGTTACACCCGTATTTGGAATATTGTGTGCAGTTTTGGTCACCACCTACTAGAAGGATGTGGAAGCTTTGGTGAGAGTTCACCAGGATGTTGCCTGGTATGGAGGGCCTTGGCTATGAGGAAAGGTCAAAAAGACTAGGATTGTTTTCACTGGGAAGACGGCGACTGAGAGGAGACCTGATAGAGGTCGACAAAATCATAAGGTGCATGGATAGAGTGGATAGTCCAAGGCCTTTTTACGCAGGGTTGAAGTTTCAATTATAGTGGGCGGCGCGGTGGCACAGTGGTTAGCACTGCTGCCTCACAGCGCCTGAGACCCGGGTTCAATTCCCGCCTCAGGCGACTGACTGTGTGGAGTTTGCACGTTCTCCCCGTGTCTGCGTGGGTTTCCTCTGGGTGCTCCGGTTTCCTCCCACAGTCCAAAGATGTGCAGGGTCAGGTGAATTGGCCATGCTAAATTGCCCGTAGTGTTAGGTAAGGGGTAAATGTAGGGGTATGGGTGGGTTTCGCTTCGGCGGGTCGGTGTGGACTTGTTGGGCCGAAGGGCCTGTTTCCACACTATAATGTAATCTAATCTAATCTAATAAGGGGGCACGGGTTCAAGGTGAGAGGGGGTAAGTTTCAGGGAAATGTGCGAGGGATGTTTTTCACGCAGAGTGTGTTGGAGCTTGGGACCGCACTGCCAGAAGAGGGTGTGGAAGCAGGGATGTTGGAGACATTTCAGAGATATCTGGATGGTTACATGAACAGGGAGGGAATAGAGGGATATGGACTGAATAAGGGCAGAAGGTTTGTTTTTTAGTTTAGTTCAGGCATGGTGATCGGCACAGGCTTGGAGGGCCGAAGGGTCTGGTCCTGTTTTGTAAGTGGCTTGTCTGGATGGGTCACGACCTGACGTGAGAGGACGCAGCAAACGACCCCAATGTCTTCACACAAGAACAAACTAAAATCAGAAGCCAGCACCATCACATGGACCAGAAGGGGGGAGCTTGCCATCAGAGACGGTCACAAAAGTTCACAGCATCAACCATCTCACCAAGCCTCAAGCAAGCTTGGGGTGGCACGGTGACTCAGTGGTTAGCATTGCCGTCTCACAGCACCGGAGTTCCAGGTTCGATTCCAGCCTCAGGTGACTGCCTGTGTGGAGTTTGCATATTCTCCCTGTGCCTGTGTGGTCTCCTCCCACAGGCCAGGTGAATGGCCATGATAAATTGCCCATAGTGTTAGGTATATTCATCAGAGGGAAATGGGTCTGGGTGGGTTACTCTTCAAAGGGTCGGTGTGGGCTTGTTGGGCTGAAGGGCCTGTTTCCACACTATAGGGAATTTATTGACTATTGACCAACCTTGTGGAGGTACAGAAGGATGTGGTCAGATATTGTTCCATCACTCACCTTCCTGGTTCTCCCAGTCATGGGTCCTCCCCACTTCCAGTGAAGTCAGGGAGATGACTCACTCAGTCAGTGCCAGTAATTGCAGGGAATACCACCAACAACACAGGGCCACCTCCATAACATTGCACAATGTTGGGATTGGAAAATGGCTCAGGGTTGAGTAATCACTACTGAGATGAACGCAGAATCAGATTGAACCTCATAATACCCTGGCATATGAGAAATTCAGAGCAAAGAGCAATAGCTATCAGGAAAGCCACAATGTGGAGAGACTGGGGTGGGCAAAGTCAGAAGTCAAATGACACCAGGTCATAGTCCAGCAGGTTTATTTGAAATCATTAGCGTTTGGAGCACTACTCCCTCATCAGTTGCTAGTGAAGATGCAGCACTCTGAAAGCTAGTGTTTTCAAATAAACCTGTTGGACTATAACCTGGTAGTGTGTGACTTCTGACCCTGTCCACCTCAGTCCAACCCCAGCACCTTCATGTTATGTTTGTGGCATGAAGTGCTCCCTACATTATAGCACCAATTACACTTCACTCGAAGCAAGTACTTTAATAGGATTTCAGAGTGACCTTAGAGTGCAGGTTCATAGCTCCTTGAAAGTGGAGCCGCAGGTAGGTAGGATAGTGAAGAAGGCGTTGCCAGAGTTTGAGCTATAGGGAGAGGCTGAACAGGCTGGGGCTGTTTTCCCTGGAGCATTGGAGGCTGAGGGGTGATCTTATAGAGGTTTATAAAATCATGAGGGACATGGATAGGATAAATAGACAAGGTCTTTTCCTTGGAGTGGGGGAGTCCAGAACTAGAGGGCATAGGTTTAGGGTAAGAGGGAAAAATTTAAAAGAGACCTCAGGGGCAATTTTTCACACACAGGGTGGTGCATGTATGGAATGAGCTGCCAGAGGCAGTGGTACAATTACAATATTTAAGAGCCATCTGGATGGGTATATGAATAAGAAGGGTTTAGAGGGATATGGGCCAAGTGCTGGCAAATGAGACTGGATTAGTTTAGGATATCTGATCAGCATGGACGAGTTGGACCAAAGGGTCTGTTTCTGTACTGTACAGTTCTGTGACTCTCTGAGTCTATAACCTGATGTTGTGTGGCTTCTGACCCCATCAGGAAAGACTCATCAGCCTGGGGATCTCTTGTCTGGTGAATAGGGGTGAACCCAATTGAGGGTGTTAAGATTCTGAAAGGGTTTTTTCGGGTGGAGACATAGAGTTGTAGTAAAAAGGGGCTGGAGTATGCCATTGGTTCTTCCAGCCTGCTCCACCATTCAATATGATCATCCAGCGTGTTCCTGATTTTCCCCTAATTCCATCTCAAAAATATTCATCGTTTTATCCTTGATCACTTTCTGTGGCCGAGAATTCCACACTCTCTGGGTGAAGACATGTCTCCTCATCTCAGACCTGAATGATTTACCCCGTACCCTGAGACTGTGACCCTGATTCTGGACTTCCCCACCATCAGGGACAACGTCTTGCATCCTGCTTAAACTGTGGCCCCTAGTTCTGGACTTCCCCAGCATTGGGAATATTCTTCCCACATCTATCCTGTCCAGTCCCATTGGAATCTTATAGGTTTCTATGAGAATCCCCCCTTCTCACTGTTCTACACTCCAGTGAATAAAATCCTAACTGACTCAACCTCTGCTCATATTTAGAAATATAAATACATAGAAAATAGGTGCAGGAGTAGGCCATTCGGCCCTTCCAGCCTGTCCCATCATTCAATATGATCCTGGCTGATCATGCGCTCTCAGTATCCCACTCCCGCTTTCTCTACATAGCCCTTGATCCCTTTAGCCACAAGGACTACGCCCAGCTCCCTCCTGAATATATCGAATGAACTGGCCCCAACAGCTTCCTGTGGGAGAAACTTTCACAGATTCATGGCTGTCTGAGTGAAGAAATTCTTCCCCATCTCAGTTCTGAATAGCTTACCCCTTATTCTTAAAACTGCGGCCCCTCGTTCTGGACTTACCCAACATCGTGAATATTCCTCCCACAGCTAGCCTGTTCAATTCCATCGGGATTTTATATGTTTCTATCAGGTCCTCTCTCATTCTTCTAAATTCCAATGAGTACAAGCGAGAATTCCAGTCTTTCCTCATCTGTCAGCGCTGCCATCCCGGGAATCAGGCTGGTGAACCTTTGATGGTCTCTCTCAATAGCAGGAACGTCCTTCCTCAGACTAGGAGACCAAAACTGCACCCAGTACTCAAGGTATGGTCTCACCAAGGTCCCATATAACTGCAGCGAGACATCCTTACTCCCACACTCAAATCCTCATGCTATGAAGGCCATATTAGTCCTGCCATCCCAGGAATCAGTCAGGTAGGTATAGAGAATGTTTTTCAGCTTTGAGGGACTGGCGGCATTAATGAAACAGGAAATCCATGAGAAAGTTCTCTACCTGAAGAGTTGCCTGAATATCTGACTCACTACAGCAGGAAGCAGCTCAGGTATATATTGAGGGAAGGTGGAGAAACATACAGGAAGGAAGGGTTTGTTAAAGGAGTTTTATGGTACTGGATGGGAGGATGATCATGTGGACATCGTCAAAGATTATAAAATCAAAATCCTGCAGATGTCGGACAGAAAGTTCTGAAGAAACTCAGCAGGTCTGTGGAGAGCGAAAGCAGGGTCAACATTTCGGATTCAATATGACTCTTCCTCGGAAGAGTTCGGAACAAGAGTCACCGGATTCAAAACGTTAACTGTTTCTCTCTCCACAGACAGTGCCAGACCTGCTGAGTTTCTCCAGCACTTTCTGTGCATGTCTCAGCATAGTCTGGTTGGACCGAATGGCCTGTTCTGTGCTGTAGAACTCTGTATAGTTATACATAACAACATTTGAAATGGTTGAACCTTTTTCATGTTTAGGCCTGTCAGACTGCGATGCAGTTGTACAAAATTAAATTAACGCTACAATGCCTTT
>NC_057731.1:52729811-52733791 GCF_004010195.1 Chiloscyllium plagiosum | reverse complement strand
TGGAGCTTTCAGAATTAAAGGTTTTGCATAAAAGTTATAACTTCTTCAGCCTGAGAGTGGTCAGAGTGTGGAACTCACTACCATCAGCTGAGGTGAACAGCAGAGGTCTTCACTAGAATGTGGCCCCAATCAGACCAGCCTTGTAACTATTGAATGGCACAGTAGGATTGAGAGGCCAACCGGCCTTCCCTTGCTCCTCTTTCATATAGAGTCATAGAGTCGTAGAGAGGTACAGCATGGAAACAGACACTTTGGTCCAACCCGTCCATGCCGACCAGATATCCCAACCCAATCTAGTCACACCTGCCAGCACTCGGCCCATATCCCTTCAAACCCTTCCTATTCATATACCCATCCAAATGCCTTTTAAATGTTGCAATTGTACCAGCCTCCACCACTTCCTCTGGCAGCTCAGTCCATACCCGTACCACCTTGTGTGTGAAAAGGTTGCCCCTTAGGTCTCTTTTATATCTTTCCCCTCTCACCCTGATCATGACGCAGTTTGGAGCCAATCAAACTTCCATCTGAGGGAGCTTTCAATCACTGATACCAAAAGAAGCAGCCCTGGGACTTAAGTCTGAACTCAATATAACTATATCATATGGAAGAAAAACAGAGGGAACTACTGACAGGACGGAGATGCTAATAAGCCATCGAGATTCATTCTGTCTCCTCATGACGGTGACTCAGTGGTTAGCACTGCAGCCTCACCGCACCAGGGACCCAGGTTTGATTCCAGCCTCAGGCCACTGTCTGTGTGGAGTCTGCATGTTCTCCCCGTGTCTGCGTGAGTTTCCTCCCACAGTCCAAAGGTGTGTGGGTTAGGGTGGATTGACCATTATAACTTGCCCAATAGTGTCCAGGGATGAGCAGGCTAGATGGATTAACCTTGGGGAATGCAGGGTTACAGGGATATGGTATGAGGGTGGGTCTGGGTGGGATGCTGTGTGGACTTGATGGGTTGAATAATCTGTTCCCACACTGTAGGGACGATCACTTGCAGGTCCATTACTAACTGAATTGTGTCCATAATATTGTACCAGCTGTATGGAAGTCCTGATAGTAACCAATATGTCAGAATAGTGCCTACTATTCCATGAGGGAATATAAAACTAGTGGGTATAGGTTTAAGGTGAAAGGGGAAAGATTTAAAAGGGACCTAAGGGGCAACTTTTTCACACAGAGGGTAGTGTGTGTATGGAATGAGCTGCCACAGGAAGTGGTGGAGGCTGGTACAATTATAACATTTAAAAGGCATATGGATGGGATTACGAATAGGAAGGGGCCAGGTGCTGGCAAATGGGACTGGATTAATTTAGGATACCTGGTTGGGATAGATGAGTTAGACTGTTTCCATGCTATACAGCTCTATAATTCTATGACTGTTATATAAAAGTCCTACATAGTAGCCACTATATGTTCCAGTACTGGACCTATCAGGCTATAGTATATATAATGTATATATAATGTATACACACAATTGGGTATCTGCTGCATAAGGTTTACATTGTGTCCACAAAATGTAAGCCTTGTACAACGTCAGATTTATAAACCTTTTACAGTTTGCACATATTATACATCCTTTGGATAACATCATATGCACCTCCAGTTAAACTCACAACATAAGACCCATATGGTACTGTTATGTAAGTCATGCACAGTAGTCACTCTATATAATCCCTGTCTAGTATCCACTTCGTGCAAGTTATAAATAAACCCTAGTCAATACCTCCAACCCTAGTAACTGCTAATAGAAACCTTGCATAGTACCCAATATATGTACTTGTCCTATACACTAACAGACATATAAACATATTCAGTACCTACCAAGACCGACACAGAAACCACCACGTAGCCCATAGAGCACACAGTTACGTGTGGCCTGATATACAAACCCAATTAATTCCTGGTATATACACCATCTATAGTATCCATGATATATACTGTATTTCCTAAGCCTATATAAGTTAAAACCTTACAGTCATGCTTATAAAGAATAATTGTCACATTACCATCCAGTGATACTGTCCTTCTGGGAATACTATCCAAATCCATTGCGTGTATCGCTGGGATAATTCCAAGGAGCAAAGGGATGAGGAGGTGCACTCTGCAACTACAACTGCTCATGTTGTGCATTCTGTGGCATGGAATACTGTTGAAGTCAGGTTTTGTGAGACAAGACACCAGCGTCTATCTTCGCTCCAGCATCGCGGAGTTATTCTCCCAATATAATTTTCCACACTGCTCGGTCACGGACTCAGAATCACTGTAGGAATGGAGAATAATCAGAGAGAAAAAAAGAATTAGATTGTACACTGCACGTCAAAGCACAATTTGAACCATCAACACAACAATAACATACATCAATTCCTACGTTCTTTCGTCCTCCAACACTTCCAAGTTTGAAATGGTTCTCCCTTCTGCGTGCAATTTAACCTGACACTATATCCACCCACCCTTACAAAGCAGTTTTAGAATTCTGGACACTCTTCAGTGTTTCCGAGAGAGGGAGGCAATGAAACACAAACATCAAGCCGAGATTGGCGAACACAGGTTGAAGGGGTGATTGAAGATGTGGTTTTGAAGTAAGACACAAGATGCAGAGGGATGTCACTAACAATAGGCAGGGAACACAAGAAAATAGAAAAAATGAATCTTCACGCTTGATATAATTTTGCTGTTCCTCTGAAATTTCTGGCTGGGCTGACGAGGCAGCGGGGGGTTTGAAATTCTTTCATTATCTGATGTTGAAAGCATGTAAAAATAAAACCTCTCGAGCTCAGGAAGTGAATGCACTAAATTGAGCCAGGAGACCATTTATTTACTACACATGTTGGCGACTGTATATCAACATTTTAAAATAATAGTCGAGGCCAAATAAATGGAATTGCTGCCAGTGATGGTGCTATATGAAATTTTAAAGCTGTTTCCCTGATCGACTGACTTTAAGTAAGTTAACACCTCAACCAAAATATCTCTGTGCAGAAATTGGTACGGGTGCAATAAGTGTTGGTATGGCGATATCCGCATTAATTCCTATCCAATTATTCTGTTTGCACATAACTTTCAAAACAAATATTGAAGAGAGAAAGCACTGAATTAACCCTGAGTCTGCACTTAACAAGATCCAAACACACAAATTGAACAGAACTCACCATATCATGACATTTCAAATCTTATGCTCTTTCAAAATTGGGTGACATAATTTTATTTTTCAAGGACAGTCTGATTGATCTGAGTTTTCAAACTGTCTGTTAAATGTCAGAGGAAGATCTTGTTATGACAAATCCTTTGCTAAAAGCCTCACTTGTCAGCTCCCGGTGGATAATCTGGTTAAGATAACAAGACCAGAATCATTGTGATTTATCATGGTCAGTCAGCAGGCAGATGGAGACTGATGTCAGAGTGAGGGGAAGACCGAGACAATCTGACAAGAAGGGAGAGAGGAGAGAGAGAGAGAGGAGAGGAGAGAGAGAGAGAGAGGAGAGGAGAGAGAGAGAGAGGAGAGAGAGAGAGAGAGGAGAGAGAGAGAGAGGAGAGAGAGAGAGAGGAGAGAGAGAGAGAGGAGAGAGAGAGAGAGGAGAGAGAGAGAGAGGAGAGAGAGAGAGAGGAGAGAGAGAGAGAGGAGAGAGAGAGAGAGGAGAGAGAGAGAGAGGAGAGAGAGAGAGAGGAGAGAGAGAGAGAGGAGAGAGAGAGAGAGGAGAGAGAGAGAGAGGAGAGAGAGAGAGAGGAGAGAGAGAGAGAGGAGAGAGAGAGAGAGGAGAGAGAGAGAGAGGAGAGAGAGAGAGAGGAGAGAGAGAGAGAGGAGAGAGAGAGAGAGGAGAGAGAGAGAGAGGAGAGAGAGAGAGAGGAGAGAGAGAGAGAGGAGAGAGAGAGAGAGGAGAGAGAGAGAGAGGAGAGAGAGAGAGAGGAGAGAGAGAGAGAGGAGAGAGAGCGAGAGGAGAGAGAGAGAGAGGAGAGAGTGGGGACAGGAGAAAGGG
>NC_057731.1:52703017-52728923 GCF_004010195.1 Chiloscyllium plagiosum | reverse complement strand
GGGAGAGCGAGGTGGAAGGAGAATGAGGGAGAGGGAGAGGGAAGTGGAATGGGGAGAGGGAGGGTGGAGGAGGAAGGAGGGAGAGGGAGGGGGAGGAGAATGAGGGGGGGAGGAGAGAGAGGAGAGAGAAAAAAAATGTGTGGCGCAGTCAGAAAGAGAGGTTAAAAAAATGCAGAAAGGAAGAAAGACAAAGGATAGAGTGAGAGAAGAATAGCCAGCGACGCAGACTCAGAAAGAAAGAAAGAAAGAAAGAAAGAAAGGCAATGTTAGAGACAAAATCAAAATTCATACAACATCAAGTTATAGTCGAATGGATTTATTTGAAATCACAAGCTTTCGGAGCGTTGCCCCTTAGTCAGGTGCACCAGATGAAGGAGCATTGCTCTGAAAGCTAGAGCTTCCAAATAAACCTGTTGGACTATAACCTGGTGTTGTGTGGTTTTTGACTTTGTCCATCCCTGTCTAACACTGGCTCCTCCACATCATGTTTACAGGCAGGAAGAGAGAAAATAAAAACTGTAAATTCAAAAGATGAATTAAAAAACACATTGGATAGTTAACAATTTAAATTTAGTGGAAATGAATCTGATCAGACATCTGTCCTGATGAAGGCCATTCCAGATGAGAGTGACAAGTGAGGATTGCTGTTTTCTGACAGACCGACAGAGAGTGAATTCACAAACCAGGAGAGAAACGGAAGCCCATCTGCTGATGGCAAATGACAAAGCAACACCTGGAGACATTGCTGATGAGACACACTGTGATGAGAGGCACCAAGAATGGTACCGTAACAAGAAACTGGAAATATCAAGGGCTTGGTTTCATACTGTCATTGTGCATTTTTTGGAGGGAGAAAAGTGCAAAAATCATCAAAGCAATACTCTTAAAAACAATAAAGCACAGAAAAAAGTGTGGTTTAGAGACAGCTTCAGACAGGACATTGCCCCAGGACCCCTTGTTCTGCTGCATCATTGAACATTGCACATCCCACATCAACAGGTCAGAGCAACCTACTGCAGATGCTGGAATCTGTACTGGAAACAACAAATGCTGGAGATCACAGTGGGTCAGGCAGCATCCATAGAGAGAGACTCACAATGTTAGCTTGCTCTCTTTCTTCAGGGATGCTGTCTAACCTGCTGCGATCACCGGCATTTGTTGCTTCCAAACAAACTTGTCTCCATTCATGTTTCATCCGAATGTACAATTCTCTATTCAAACTTGCTGAAACCTTGACACATGTACCGTACCAATGATTGCTTCAAGATCTCAAGAAGATACTGGCTGTGAACTCACGTCATTAGCAAATTCTGACGTGGACCTTTGTTCAGAGATTAGTTTAATCTAGGGAAGTGATTTTTATCAAAATATGTTCCATTTCTTCAATGGCTTCATGCAGCTGCTCAGGGAGTTTGACTGTGCTGTTTCCCCATCTTGTTTAATTCCCTTCCTCCTTTCCCAGGTACTGAATAATGCAAAAGGGCAGTTTGACATTGTACAGATAGCATTTTGTCAACTTGAGAGGCATTGTGATCTGTTCACGGCTTTTTATCCACCACCCCCGGCTCCCTCTTCCTGTTTCCCCCCCCCCCCCACCACACACACACACACACACACACACACACACACACACACACACAGTGATGGGCTGGTTTAAATTGTCATTCTGCCTCCTGATTGGCCACATCGGTTGGCTTAGTCGGTTCCTGTCAATCATGGTCTGCACTAACTTGTCTTGGGCCTTTGGTCAGCAGAGAGAGAGGGAGGGAGGAGGAGCCATAGCGCTCCATTCCCATTTCAAGGCTGAGTTAGATGTTTGGCACACAAGGGGATCAAAGGTTACAGGAAGGACAAAGAGGAAAGCAGGGCTGAGACCACAGCCAAATCACCCAGGGATACTACTGACGACTGGACGAGGATCGAAGGGCTGAGCAATCTATGTTATGCGTTTCTGTGTTCCATCTGACCTCAAGACTGTGTGGAACCAAGTCCAACGACCCTGCACTGTTCTACAGCAGGTATCCAATAAGGATTTTAACTGATTTGACCAATCCCTAGACAGAGGGAATACTCAATGCCCAAATATCTACTTTGGGTGTATCCTTGAGACTGAAGGGCCAATAAGACACCCTCCAACACGGGAGGCACTGGAGTTTGCACTGAAGTTAAAAGTGGAATGTCTCCGTGTTAAAGTGCCCTCTCAGCAACTTCCAAAATCATTAGAGCATACAATGTAGTAGAAGTAGGCCATTCAGCCCATCGTGTCTGCTCCACCATGGCTGATCTGACAATCCTCAATTCCACTTTCCAAATAACCCCTTGATTCCCTTCCTCATTAAAATTCTGTCTGCCTCAGCTTTGAATATATTTAATGACCCGGCCTCAGATTCATTTCCCCCTGAGAGATGAATTTCCTCCTCATCTCTGCCATAAATGTGTAACCCATTATGTTGAGATTATCCCTCTGGTCCTAGACGCTCCCACATCGACCATGCCAAGCCCCTGAAGAATCATGTCTATTTCAATAAGGTCATCTCATTCTTCTGAGCTCCGGTGAGTACAGGCTGAACCAACCCAAACTCTCCTCCTGAGACAGTGCCTCCATACCCAGGAACAGCCAAGTGAACCCTCTCTGGACTGCCTTCAATGACAGCCTATCAAAACCTTCTCCAGTCTACAGGCCACAATTGTGGAGAGGTAACTCTGAGAGAAGACCTTTAAATCAGATTACATAGCTTCCCATCACTTAGAGTCATTAGACACATCCCCGATATCTGCAAAGCTGACCCCCGAAACTAGCCTGAAGAAAAATGACTCCAAGGTAAGATGGTGCTGGCAACCTCAATGTGAGAATACCCTTCAATCCAACCCCATAATGCAGAGAGAATCCTACCCTTGCTCAATATTTATGAGGTATTATTTTAATATGTGCATGTATGCGTGAATGTGTTTGTGTCTGTCTGCGTGTGTCTGTGTGTATCTATGAGTGTATGCGAATATGTGAATGCACACGCTTGTGGGAATGTACATAAGTGTGTCTATGCATGTGAGTACGTGTATGCATGTGAATGTATGTGAGAGTATGTGTGTGAGATATTGTGCGTGTCTGTGCGTGTGTCAGTGAGTGCGTATTAGTGAGTGTATCAGTGTGTGTGCGCGCATGTGTGAGAACATGTAAATCAGAGTATGTGCGTATGTGTGAGTGAGCGTATGTGTGTCAGTGTGCATTTGTATATATGTGTGTGTGTGTGTGTGTGTGTGTGTGTGTGTGTATGTGTGAGAGTGAGAGTGTCACTGCACGTGCATCAATGTTAAATGGGACAGACTGGCCCAGGTAAAGACCTTAGTGGGGTGTAAAGGCTGGTATCTGAATGCAAAATGCCCAGGTATTACACAGAAACATTACTTAGAAGCACATTCCAAGTCACCTTCAACAAGCTCAATAACACAAACACAGAGAAACTAAACTGCAACAATTTAAGTACATCCTCACGTATATCTGCACATTGTAAAAGTGACTTGCATATTTTAAATCTAGATTGGTTCTCTGTGTCACATCTAATTTAGACTGCACACAATTACAGGAAAACTCCAAGGACACACCTATGTAAATATTAGCATGTTCCAGAGTCACTGTGGAAATACTAACACACTTCCAGAACATTCCCACATCTTGGCAATACTGGCACTCCCCCAGATCCTGCACCCCAGGAGTCTTGGCACATTCCCAAATCCTCCCATGCCTGGAATATTGGCACACATTCAGACAGCAGCCCCTTCGGAATATTGGCGCATTCGGTGTTCCCCCTTGGGAATATTGGCACACTCCCATGAATCCTCCCCCTTGAGAATATTGGCACATTCCCGGGGTTCCCAACCCTGTGGGATATTGGCACAGTCCCAGAGGGCACCCCTTATGAATATTGACACATTCCCAGAGCGTTACCCCCCCTTCCGCAGTGGGAAGATTGGCACACACTCAGAGTCCCCCGATCGGAATATTGGCACACTCCCAGGGGGTTCCCCCAGTGGGAATATTGGCACACTGCCAGGGGATTTCTCCCACCCTGGTGGGAATATGGGCACACTCTCAGGGGGTGCGCACCCCCCCCCCAATTGGGAATATTGGCAAGCTTCCAGAGGGTTTCTCCCCCACCCTGGTGGGAATATTGGCATGCTCCCAGAGGGTTTCTTCCCCACCCTGGTGGGAATATTGGCACGGTCCCAGGGGGTGCGCAACCCCCCCCCTCCCATTGGGAATATTGTCACATCTCGGTGGGGCACCCTCTGTAAATACTGGCAGAGAGGCAATGAAACAGCAAGTGGAGACCCCCTGCAGATGCCACCACCCTCTCAGTGATAACACCATCTGAGTAAGACACTGAAGGTTGATATCCTGAGGTTTGAGGGTTGAAAGATAGTGAAAACCATGAAAGAGAAGGTAGCAGTCAGTTTTCTAAACTGAAGCTTCCACCGTGGGGAATGTCACTTTTCAGGAGCCTATGTCACAAATCTCCGCTTCAATTGTTAAAACAGTTGGAAAATCATTAGCACACAAACTAGAATCTGTCTTCCACTAACATTTATGGATGTGCTTAACCTTCTGAGAATTACCAAACAAACTATGTTAGAGAGACAGCACATCCAATAGGGCCCTGCTCCCTCAGTGATGCACTGAATCATTAACCTGTATTCAAAGGTGGGAGTGGGATTTGAACTCAGAACCTTATGATTCCCTGATCAGAGGGCTACCAACAGAGACACAGACAGGCACAATGCTGGAAAAACTCAATGTCTGAAAGACAGAGAGGGATAAACACAGCTAACAGTTTAAGCTGAAGATTTTCCATCATGACTGCCTGCTTCTTTCTCCACCCCTGCTGAGTATTTCTGTTTTAATTCCAGACAGGGGGAGCTCCTGTCTGTATTTTGTTTTGGAATTATGGATTTTCCGACCCTTCCTCCCATGGTTACAGCTATGGATTCCCAACAGGAAGTTGGAAAATTGCCCACACTCAGTGGAAAATGTTTTGTTGATCGATGATCAGCAACAGGAAGACCAGAAAGAAACACAGAGAGTGCTGGAGAAACTCAGCAGGTCTGTGGAGAGAGAAACAGAGTTAATGTGTCGAGTCTGGTATGACTGTTCTTCAGGAGAGTCAGGAAGACCGCAAGCAGGCTGCGACGATGAGAGAGAAGACCATAAGACATGGGAGTGGAAGTAAGGCCATTCGGCCCATCGAGTCCACTCCGCCATTTAATCATGGCTGATGGGCTTTTCAATGCCACTTACCTGCACTCTCCCTGTATCCCTTAATTCCTTGCAAGATCAAGAATTTATCAATCTCTGCCCTAAAGACATTTAACGTCCCGGCCTCCACGGCTCTCCACGGCAATGAATTCCACAGGCCCACCACTTTCTGGCTGAAGAAATGTCTCCTCATTTCCACTCTAAATTGACCCCCTCTCGTTCTAAGACTATGCCCACTGGTCCTAGTATCCCGCCTGATGGAAACAAATTCCCAGCGTCCACCCATTCTGAGCCATGCATTATCTTGTATGAGAACACCCCAATTGTTGAGGTCCATACAGAAGCTCAACCACTTAAAGTCAACCACAACAAAGCTGAAGTCCAAGTCCACATTCACAATGTGCTAAAGCCTTGGTTAGTATGTTAAAATCATTCCACACTGTCACAAATTTAGTAACCACGGTAACTGTAAAGCAATAGTAATGGCAACCTACCAGAAAATTAGCAGTGAATTCAATTATCAGTCTCTCGTCTGGTCGATATTGATCATAAACTATTTGTGTAATTCAAGTAAACCTCTCGAGTAGATGCAGGATTACCTCATACGCTGAGGTTTTTCCTCAGTGTAAGTGGGAAGTGAACAGCCTCATTTCATGTATAACCGCATATTATCTTCTCAAGGATGGAATTATCTTTACAACTTTCAACCCACTGGAGTCATTTCCATTCTGTAATATGGGAAATCGAGGTTGCATATTGTTCAATACAATATTTGGAAAATAATTCATAGGAGGTGCAGGAGTGCTATTGATGGAATAATATTTGCATTTTATACAGTGCTATATCACATCAAAACACTGTAAATTCACACAATGACTCACGTTCTAACTGCAGGGGCAGTGAGCGAGTAAGGCAGATGCAACATCCATTTGTGCCAGGAACACAGAATTTTACAAATGGAACAATAAAAAAAAACTGGCCCAGCTCCCCACTTGCTCTTCGTGGTTCAGAGGAAGAATGTTAGCCAGAATATTGTCGAAACGTCAAGAGGCCGTCAGGTTTAGGTATTGTCTAGAAGGGTGCAGCTCCAACAACACTCAAGAAGCTTGACATCATCCAGGACAAAGCAGCCCGCTTGATTGGCACCACATCCACATATATCCACTCCCTCCACCACTGACGCTCAGTAGCAGCAGTGTACTATCTACAAGATGCCCTGCAGAAATTCACCAGCATTCCTCAAACAACACCTTCCAAACCCACAACCACTTCCATCTAGAAGGACAAGGGTTACAGATACATGGAGTACCACCTCCTACAAGTTCCCCTCCAAGCCACTCACCATCCTGACTTGGAAATATATCGCCGTTCCTTCACTGTCACTGGGTCAGAATCCTGGAATTCCCTCCCTAAGGGCATTGTGGGTCTACCCACAGCACATGGACTGCAGCGGTTCAAGAAGGCAGCTCACCCCCACCTTCTCAAGGGTTAACTAGGGACGGGCAATAAATGCTGGGCCCAGCCAGTGACACCCACGTCCTGTAAGTGAATAATGAAAAGATTTCCAAGTCAGGCACTTCCAACAGCGCCCGGTACTTTAGCGGAATGCCAGATTAGATAATGAGAACAAATTGCTATGGGAGCTCAAACTGAAAACCTTAGGTCTAGATGGGGCCTGTTATCAATTATGGACAGAGGTGCGGTGGGGGGGGAAGAGAGAGAGAGAGAGAGAGAGAGAGAGAGAGAGAGAACCCAATTGCTGCCTATTCCCAAAATGACTGATGTGATCACCATCTTCCGAACAGCAAAGAACAACTCGACTTCAATGAGAAATGGACTGGTAGATTGCCAATGTACACAGCGGGTACAGACTGCGGCCATCATCCCCACACTGACTACAGCAGTGGTACACTGTCCCCTTCTCAAGCAGCACTGGGGGCAAGTGGATAATAAACACTAACCCAGTGAGCAGGAATCCATACACCAGTGGAAGTAACAAAAGTTAGACTGACATGGATAAGACTTCCCATAGACGGTGGGGTCATGGGAGTAGGGGTCAGTGTAGGGGTGAGGGAAGGAGGAGGAGGGACAGAAGCTAAGGTGGTCTAACCAAAGGTGACACCCACAACAGAAGAAAGATGAAACAGCACATTCACAAGATCCTGGTGCAGGATCTGCCCATGCAGATTCTGAAAACCTCTTGAGTTCCCTGATGTTCGTGCCAGAGAAAGGAAGCCAGGACAATGACAATCTGTAAAACATCCTGAGGCTCTGTCCCTGAGACAATGTGAAAATAACACACTCACACTCAAAACAATAGCCAAAACCCACGAGCTATTCTGGGCATGAGAAAACATCATTAGAATTTATTTTTAATTGAAAATCTAATGCTTGACACCAGTGGCATGATCCCTTGTCCTTTTCCAATTATTTTTGGTTTGACACATCAAGACTGAGCAGTCCAGTGACTGACTACAGACTTCCTCATACCATCTCACTTATGGGGCCCATTTCAGGACCAATTCTTCATTAATAACTTCCTCCGTCTCTCCACGTTGTGAAAGGTTCGACCTCTGCTCATCAAATTGTCAACAAGGTCGATGTTTCACAGGCGGCTGCGGGCAGAAGGATTTGGGAGAAAGGTTAGTTTTACAGTCCCACCCCACAATCCCAGACAATTGTCTAAATCTGCCCATCATTTCTAAACCTAACTCCATAGGGAAAAGAGTAAATTGCACAAATGTATAGGGTAGTTTTCTCTCATCTTCTGTTCACAAACAGAGCGATTTTAAATAAATTCTTATTGCTTTCCCCTTACCGACTGACTCCCTAAAGCCTGTCCATCAGCTACAAGGCACAAGTCAGGAGTGTGATGGAATATTGTCTAGATTAGAGTGGTGCTGGAAAAGCACAGCAGGTCAGGCAGCAGCCGAGGAACAGGAAAGTCACCATTTCGGGCAAGAGCCCTTCATCAGGAAGGGATGGAATATTCCCCAATTGCCTGGATGGGGGCAGCTCCAACAACACTCAAGAAGCTTGACACTATCCAGGGACAAAGCAGCCCACAATGATTGGCACCACATCCACAAGCATCCACTCCCTCCACCACTGACGCTCAATCGTAGCAGTGTGTACTATCTACAAGATGCAATGCAGAAATTCACCAAAGATCCTCAGACAGCACCTTCCAAACCCACGATCACTTCCAACAAGGACAAGGGCAGCAGATACTTGGGAACACCACCCCCTGCCAATATTCCCCTCTAATCTACTGACCATCCTAAACCACCGTTCCTTCACTGTCGCTGGGTCAATATCCTGGAATTCCCTCTCTAAGGGCATTGAGAGTCAACCCACAGCAAATGTTGAAAAGTGTGGCGTTGGAAAAGCACAGCAGGTCAGGCAGCATCCGAGGAGCAGGAGAACTGACGTTTCAGACATAAGCCCTTCTTCAACCAACAGCACATGGACTGCAGCTGTTCAAGAAGGCAGATCACCCCCAACTTCTCAAGGGGCAACTAGGGACGGGCAATAAATGCTGGGCCCAGCCAACAACACCTGTGAACAAACTAAAAAAAGATGTAAAAGATCCCATTTGTGATTGCAATTAGGTGTGGGGGAACTCTCGGACAATGTTTATCCCTCAAATAAACAGCACTGCACACAGACTGATTTGCAAGATTATTATCTGGGATCTTTACTGTGTGCAAACCGACCATGACATTTCCTCGCACTAAAGCAGTGACCACACTTCCAAAAGTATTACTTCTGTTGGAAAGCACTTTGAGATACCTTAAGGTGATGGACCTTTTTAGAAGGACATTAATTCTGGCATGACCCAGGACTGTCACTGTTTACCCTATTACTGTGAGGTTCTCTAGTACCCTCCCAGAATTACAGTGGAAAGCCGTGAGAGATGGTGTGAAGTGCACAGGAGGATCCCAGATTATTGTTTGCACTTGCAGTGCATTCTAAAATTCAGCATTTTGTGTAAAGATAATTCTGAATGAGACCAGGCAGACCCATTCCAGACACACACAGTGCAGCGGGAATGTCTTTGCCCCATATCTGAGGTCTATTGTGAATGTAGTGCATGAGATTAGTGGCTGTGACTAGTTAACAGTTCCATAACCATGGTGTCTTGTCACTACAGCAACGGTGAATTAAATGGGCTCTACCTGGCGTATGGCTCAAACTGAGCTCGTAAATATTCACCAAAAATGGTGCAATCTTGTGTTTGTAAAAACAATCCTTGAGGGGCACGGCTCTCAGGTTTGACTCAATCTGGTGAAATCGGGGGAAGATCTGTTTCAATATCTCCATTGTCCTCTTTATGCTTGGACATAGCATACCAAAACATGGTCAATGCCAGGGTCAAACCTGCTCCAATTTTCCAGAAATCACTGCCCCTGGTGCTTGGAATCCTGTCCGGACAGGAACCAAAAGCCCAAATACAATTTCCACCTTTGCCCCTGGGTCACCTCAGTCCCAAATGCCCCATGTACAAGCAGCAGAGTCAGGTTCGAGTATAGCCTAACAGGATCATTAAGGCAGAGGTCGGGCCAGCTGACTGTGGGCTGAGTTTTTGCTATGGGCTGAGTTTTTGCTGTGGGCTGAGTTTTTGCTGTGGGCTGAGTTTTTGCTGTGGGCTGAGTTTTTGATTTGCAGCTACCTGTGGCTTCCGAGGTTGCAAGACTTCCACAGTTAGCACTTTTTCTGTAACAAGGGCTGCTACCTCAAAAACGCTGCTGTGTTCACCCACTGCCACTTCTGAAACCCCTAATCCCCACACAGTATGGCAGCTGTTATCAGATCCGGACACTCAAATCCGGTGTCAAATCCGGACTGTCAAACCCAGACACTCAAAACAGAGGGATCAGCCACCGGGGTGGGTGGAGTATATTTAACATTGGCCACTTGTCCAATTAGGCTACAAAAATGCACCCTGTCACCCCTCCCCCAATCAGCTCTATGAGAATGACCCAGGCCCTGAGCACACTCTTGACTATTCGCACGAGGGGAGAATCAGGTTCATCGCGTCCAAGTGAAATGCAGCGCACAGCTTCCTGCTGGGATATTCGGCAAGGGTGTGTACTCTAACCCACAGACCAGAACAAGTTCAAATCCAATATAGTTCAAATACAGGGTGGGGGGGTCAGCCTGTGGAATTCACAACTGTGGAGGGCAAGTCACTTAACATACTCATTAAATAAATAGATAAATGTGGAGGATTTAAAGGCATCAAGGTATACAGGGGAGAAAGTGGAAATAGAGATAAATGATCATGTTGAATGGTGGAGCAGCCTCAAGGGGCTGAATGGCTTACTCCAGTTCCTGGTTTCTAAGACAGAGGGTGTGCCAAGTTACTTATTCTCAGCTGAGCTGGTAATAGAGCCACAAAGTGTAACCTCCAGGTTCCAAAGGCCTGGAAGGAGTACAGGAAGTTCAGTGAGGTTCCCACTCCAAGACAGGTGACCACCCCCCCCGTGTCGAGTATAAAGTCTGAGCTTCACGGTCACTGACCCCACTGCCATCATGCGATAATTGTTGATTCATCCCAAATCCATTACACTGGGCCTCAGGTGGAGTGCTGTGCCATGGTGAAAGCAGCAGGGACAGAACAGAAAAGATCAACATGATTGGTTCAGAGACGAGGAACTTGCATCACGTAGCCAGAATGGGGAAGCTGGGGTTGTTCTCAGCTGTGGGAAGATCCACACCCACAAGGAAATGATTTCAAATGACTGGCCAAACAAGTAATGGTGACATAAGCAGAATAAATATCTTCTCCTGCAGACCGTGGCTGAAATGCATGTGTTCCTTGTTCGTGGTTAGTATCTCTGCCTGTCACACACAACAGGCTGGAGTTCCAATTCACTGATGGGGAGAGCAGGTTACCTTGAGGAGGGGTGGTTAGCTCAGTTGGCTTGTTACACAGCACACCACCAACAGCGTGGGTTCAATTCCCACACCTGCTGAGGTTACCATGAAAGACTCTCCTTCTCAAACTCTCCCCTGACCTGAGGCACAGTGACCCTCAGGTTAAACCCCAAGCAGTTGTCGCTGTTGCTCTCTCTCTCTCATGAGAGAGCAGGGACTATAGCGAGTTTACTTTTACCTGGAATGCACTGACTGAGAGTGTGGTGGAGGCAGGTTCAATTGAGCTTTGAACAGGAATTGGATAATTCCTGACGAAGAAGCAATTTGCAGGGCAATGGGTAAAAGGGAGGGGAGAGCTAGATTGTCCATAGTGTTCAGGAATGTGTAGGTTAGGTGCATTAGTCAGGGGGAAATGTAGAGTAATAGGGTAGGGGATTGGGTTTGAGTGGGATACACTTCAGAGGGTCGTTGTGGACTTGTTGGGCCGAAGGGCCTGTTTCCACACTGTAGGGATTCTATGATGCTAGATGAATTACTTCTCAAGAAGGACAAAGAAATTTGGACCAAAGTTTATTGTTCAACCAACATGAGTGAATTGTCGATATCTGGTCATTGTCACAGTGACGTTAGTGGGAGCTCACTGTGTAAATTGGTTGCTGTATATCCCACACTGTGACTGTGACAAGGTTACAAAAATGCTGCATTCAGGGGGGTCCCACTGTTGGAGAGAGAGCTGCTGTAGTGGAGACCACCTCAGATACCAGCCGAGAAAGAATGGACAGTGGTCCAACAGGAGCTAGTCATACCTGAGTGCTTTCATTAAATTTTATGCACTTTTTCATGTAGAGGGTGGTATGTGTATGGAATGAGCTGCCAGAGGATGTGGTGGAGGCTGGTACAATTGCAACATTTAAAAGGTACCTGGATGGGTATATGAATAGGAAGGATTTAGAGGAATATGGGCCAAATGCTGGCAAATTAATTTAGAATATCTGGTCAGCATGGACAAGTTAGACCCAAGGGTTTGTTTTTGTGCTGTGCATCTCTGTGACTCTATACCTTACAAATTCTAATGGCAGGACATCAGGTATCAGAAAAACACATTTTTATTGGTCAGGATTACATTAAGGTGCAGTCAAATTATAGTAAACATGTCAGATATGTCATGCAGTCACATGTCCCCAATTAAACCTGCACCTTTGATTCCAAAACCATTTAGTAGGTCTTAATAAGTTGTGTAGATACCCTACCTAAAAGCAGGAGTGGGAATCCTGATCAGTCAATGATTATTGTTGTTTCCATAGGATTGCCCGAATTATCTAAATTGCCTTTTGAGGAAGTTACTCCAAAAAATGGCAATGGATGTGTTCAATGTTTTTACGAAAATTGGATTACCTAAAGAAATAAAATCAGATCAAGACTCAAATTTTATAATGCAAATATTCAAAGAAATGATAAATAGTTTTGGAATAAAACATTTCACATTGTCTGCTTATTACCCACAATTGCAGGGTGCATTCTGAAATATCTTTAATGATACATTTTCATTCTCTTTTGGTGGGAGCTGTGATATAAGGTGCCTACTAAATGCCCGAGTGCTTTCATTGAAGGTGCCTATTAAGACCTACTAAATGGTTTTATCTATAATTTAATAAAATTTATTTTCGAGTTTGGATTTGAACTCTATGTGATTTTGTCTGTGTTTCTGAACGCACTTAATGATTAAGTTGTGAACATTTAAGTAGCCTGGGTGCTTTACTTTTAACATAGTTTGAGAGAGACAAAATTTTCACATCTTCATTCACACTTCCTTTCCATCTCTGTCTTCCTTTTGGCAACACAATCAACTACTTTGCCTTTGGCTCTGAGTACCTTTACATTCTGTTCCATTCACTCATCCTCTGTCTATACCAGAAAAAAAACCCATTTCCAACCTGCTCCACTTCTGAAGGGGAGTTATACTGGACATGAAACACTAACTCTGTTTCTCTCTCCAGCAATACTGCCAGACCTGCTGAGTTTTTTGAGCACTTCTCATTTTTATTTCAGATTTCCAG
Source organism: Chiloscyllium plagiosum (assembly GCF_004010195.1). Lineage (NCBI taxonomy): Eukaryota > Metazoa > Chordata > Chondrichthyes > Orectolobiformes > Hemiscylliidae > Chiloscyllium > Chiloscyllium plagiosum. Next base: position 52,715,735 of record NC_057731.1, on the reverse strand, counting down.
CATCTGCATTATTTTGCTTTTTTGTTTGTCCATGTAATAATTTTAATTAAACTGCGTGCCTCAGATGGGACATCTACTTTAAATGTTTTACCAGGCTCGAGAGACAAGAGTTGCTGGGTCTAACAGGTACGTGCCTTTCCACTATCTCTCTAATGCTGTCTGACTGGTTGTTTTTCCAGTCCTTTTGTTCCACAGCAGTAACCTTCTTTTTAACTTAAAATACACATCTTAATACCAAGTGCCAGATCCATAAACATCAGATGTAGGAAAGATTATTACTATGTTAAGAATCATAGAATCCCTACAGCGTGGAAGCAGGCCATTCGGCCCATTGAGTCCACAACAACCCCCTGAAGAGCATCCCACCCAGACCCAAGCCCTTACCGTCTAAACCCTGCATTTACTTTTGTCCAACCCACCTAGCCTGCACATCCCTGGACACTATGGGACAATCTATTATGGCCAATCGGCTTCACCTGCACATCTTTGGATTGTGGAAGGAAACCGGAGCACCCGGAGGAAACCCACGCAGACACGGGGAAAACATGCAAACTCCACACAGTCGCCAGAGGCAGGAATCGAACCCAGATCCCTGGTGCTGTGAAGCAGCGGTGCTAACCACTGAACCACCCTGAAGGTTCTATCTAGATGCAAATTGTTATTGTTGTTGAATTTGATACTTGCTGTTCCAACCAGTCATTAAGGCAATAAACAAAACAGTCCTTTAGCATGTCTCAATCTATTTGTTATACAATGCTGAGGACAGGAGTGTATCTAATGTGCAAGACAGTCACTATGGACAATAGCAGGCATAACTCAATCCAAAATCACAGAAAGCAGCCTTCAAAAGACGACTGATTCTCTGTCACAGCAAGATATACATCCTGAGCTGTGAAAAATATCTAAACACTGCCGGTTCATTATTAGATATGGATGGTTACATTAACTTACCAGTCAATACACACATCAGACCCACAACGCTGCTCACTTATCTCAAGGGGTCTCATTACGGCTTTGGGAGAAGGATTTTCTGGATTTTATTTTTCCTAATTGGCCTGTGTTTTTGTTCAGTCTCTCAGCTCTCCCTGAAAATGATATCAGTCCAGGCAGGTAGAGTGTCTCTGGATCATGATACAGACAGAATTATAATTACATGAGGCAAGTTTGATCAGGCAAGAGGAATGGGTGTCTGTCAGGGGTTACACTGGATTTAAGAGTGAAGGACTTGGCGGGGGGGGGGGGGGGGGGGGGGGGTGCATTTGACCTCATGGAAACCCGTAAAATTCTAACACACTGATTAAACACATGAAGGATGTTCCTAATGACCAGCGAGTCCAGAGCCAGGGGTCACAGTTTAAGGATAGGTCATTTAAGATTGAAAAGAGGAGAAATGTTTTCTCCCAGAGAGTGGGGAGTCTGGGGAATTCTGCCACAGGAAGTGGCTGAGTTGGACAAGCAGGAGGCTGGAAGTACACAGCAAGCCAGGCAGCATCAGGAAGTGGGAGGAAGTGAGGACTGCAGATGCTGGAGATCAGATTCAAAAAGTGCAGTGTTGGAAAAGCACAACAGGTCAGGCAGTATCCGAGGAGCAGGAGTGTCAACTTTCCAAGCATAAGTCCTTCATCAGGACGGTGGAGGAGTCAACATTTGGGTATTAATCCTTCCCCAGCCCTGAAGAAGGGTTACACCTGAAACATTGACTTCTCCACCTGCTGGTGCTCCCTGGCTTGCTGTGTTCTTCCAGCCTCCTGCTGGTCTACCTTGGATTCCAGCATCTGCAGTTTTTTGTCTCTAATAGAAAGTGGCTGAGGGCAAAACACTAAATTATTTCAAGAAGGAGTGAGATAGTTCTTACACCTAAAGGGATCAAAGGACATGTGGAAAAGTGGGATCAGGATACAAAGTTGGATAGTATTGAATGGAGGAGCAGGCTCAAAGGGCTGAATGGTCTGATCCTGCTCCTGTTTTTGATGTTTGATGTTTATTATTAATGTCAACCAGTCTAGTAATGCAGTTGCTGAGTGTAACGTTCTGGGGCATAGGCATTTAAATCCCACACTGACAGATGGTGAAAGTTAAATTCAATTAATTAAAACTCACCATTGAAAGCCTGTTTTAGTCATGGACACTACAAAGCTTCAGCTGATTGACATAAACCCCCTTTCCAGTTCACGGTTGTCATATTGGGAAAGAAGTCTGTTTGATGTACCGACACATGACAGCAATGTAAGCCTTAACCGTCCCTCTGAAAGTCACTCTCTGATGGACAAATAGGGGTGGGTAACAATGATAGGCTTGCTAATGACAGTTGGGTAAAACAACGAACCCTGTCTATTTATTTTTCCCATAACAGTATTTACTTTTTCACCATACAATCATGGATATTTACAGCACAGCATGAGGCCATTCCACCCGTCATGTCTATACTGGCTCCTGAAAAAGCAAATCCCATTCTCCAAAGCTATTGTCACAGTGCTATAACCAGATATGCCACTAACAATGTACGTATGACAATAATTGTTATTTAATACTGATGAGTCTGGTGATGGAGGTAAATCACCTGCTCTTGACTGCAGTCGGCAAGACTAACTTTGGGGTCCTAATACACGGTGTTCCAAAGCCTCCAGATCTGTAAAATAGCCTCACTGCACTGCTGCTAACACCATATAGCAGACTTGTCGTAACTACCCCCATTACCTGACACAGTAAAACACTTTAATGTTATCTCTGTGGAGTAGCAGACAAGTCTCTCAGTTTTTGCTGAGTCTCTCAAATTATATATTTTAATTTTAACGAACTCTTGAGCTTAGTTTCCGAGCCTAGCGATGATTGCTTATGATGAGAGTCCTGACCCAGAATGATCAGCATCGGGGGTGGGGCGGGGGCAGTGTGGGAGGGAGTTGGGGAATTTCAGTAAAAAGATACAATTACCAAGAGAGGCAAATTCAGAGCAACAGTTCTCCTGGGACTTTCTAATATAGCTGCTGCTGACAGAAACAGCAACATCACTATACAAATCCACAGGCACCATTAAAAAGACAGCACGGTACAGTATGACAAACTTCAGCTGCAACATTAATTCCTTCACACATGTATGAACCGTCTTCTATTATCTGTTCTTTTTTAAGATATAGGTATGTGAAATTTAGGAGTTCAGCACCATAAATCAGCAACTCTGTGCGAAGCCACAATCTTAGAGGCTTAATCGTTTTTTTTTCGTACAGGGATAAAATGGAGGGCGTTGAGTTCTGTTCCACCCCCCCCGATGATTTCAATGTAATTAAATTCTGCAGTTATTTAACTCTGTTGTAAGTCAGGCAGGGAGAGAGGGCAAAGAGAAGCCCACGTTTTGCACTGAAGTGACATTTAGCTACAACCCTTGACACAACAGCAAAGCCTTAGGACAACAGAAATAACAGCAAATAAAACAGCATGTGGACCGGGACACTAAATTAGATCATTTATGACACAACACAGGAGAAAAACTGTGGTAAAACACATCCAGATCACACAAGTTATTGCAAGAGAAAAACAGAACTGATTACAACTGGCAGAATATTCTAACCTCATCTGCAAATCCACAGGAATAAAATATTCCAATCAATTTAAGCTTTTCTTATGCATTTCTAAAAAAAATTAAATAGTCTGGGTGAGAGTTGATGTATTTGTTTTGCTGTATAGCTTAATACTTAATGCTGAGTGATTTGAAAGGTTGACCTTTACAGTGAAGGAAAACAACTGCTTCTAGAAAATACACAAGATATAGCAAAGGCAGAGAGCATGACAAAGAGAAAAACATAGATAGATATAGACTGGGGTTGATCTCCTTGAGGAAAGGAGAATGAGGGGAGACATGATTGAGATCGAGTCAGAGAGATGTACAGCACAGAAACAGACCCTTCGGTCCAACCAGTCCATGCTGAACAGATATCCTAAATTAATCCAGTCCCATTTGCCAGCACCCGGCCCATATCTCTCTAAACCCTTCCTATTCATATACCCATCAAGATGCCTTTTAAATGTTGTAATTGTACCAGCCTCCACCACTTCCTCTGGCAGCTCATTCCATACACGCACCACCCTCTGTGTGAAAAAGTTGCCCCTTAGGTCTCTTTTATATCTTTCCACTGAGATGTGTAAAATGACGAGGGGACAGGAAGAAACGTTTCCCTTTGGTGGTGGTATCAATGACGGGGGAGATTGATTTAAAGGGCTCTTCAGTCTGCTGCACACCATTAGGACAGGATTCCTTTCCCTTTAAAAACAATGCAGTCAAATAGACTGAACTTTCATGGGTCTTATCCAGTTTGATCTTTGACACTGGGAAATGAGGAGTGGCTGAAACACTCTCGCAGCCTCAATTTATATAAAAATTAAAGAACAGATCTCGTACAAGAAACATAAGTCTTCCTTCTTCACCCTCTCTGGAATGGTGGGGGGGAGCGGAAAGGAGCAAGGGGATAATGCCCAGGAGAGAGGTGGAAGTTCCTGGCTCCCAGTGCAGTCAGGGCAGGGATAAAGGAGAGGGAACAGCATTCCCAATGCCCAATGCAGCAGAGAAAGAGCCCACGGCTGATATATACACAGGGTCAGAGCTCAATATGGAACATACACGCAGGAATATATCAAGATGAGATGCGAATAGCATGCATTAAACATGGAAATATTTAAAGGCGCTGTGCGCATTCCCAATGTCTAATGCTAATCTCTCGCAGTAATGAGTTCATTTGTGGCGAACACCACGTTGTTATGTGCCCCTTGGATATCAAGGAGAGACCCACACTCCCAACATTTTCCCATACCTTGCTTCCAGCGGTTTATTCCCTTCAGGAGACAGACATGCTTTCGAACAGGCGGAGTGGCTTGTCTGAGCTGAGCCGATCTTCCAGTCTCTCTCTCTCTCCAACAAAACGTGACGGAATAAGCCAAGCTCCCAGGGTGAATAAACTTCGCTTTTTTTTTGGGGGGGGGGAGGCTTCTTAAGGCCTTCCTTCCGCGCTGAGGCCAGGTGTTACAGGAGAACAGCAGAATGGTCGCTTACCTGCTCCAGTCTGCACAGTACAGGGGTCAGCAAGCAGCAGCACAACACTCACTATAACACTGTTCTCCGCAAGGTGGTGTAGAAAGAGGTTAGAGAAGGCTGCACACTCATTGCATTAACTATTAAATCGTAACCTCCTGCAGTTCCGCAGAGATCATTCGGCCCAGCGTGCCTGTGGCAGCCCCTTAGAAGCCACCCCCCCCCCCCCCCCCTCCAACTTGCTTCCCAACCCTCCCCGCTTTTCTTTTTCCAAATCCCTCTGAATTCCACTTTAAACAGGGGCATTCCAGGTCAAAGCAACCTGCTTTCTTTCGAAAATAAAAACATGCTGAAAATCGGATACAATAAGAGAAGTTGCTGGAAAAGCTCTGGCAGCCTCTGTGGAGAGAAATCAGAGTTATTGTTTCCGGTCCAGGTGACCCTTCCTCAGAACCCTACCATCTAGTAGGACAAGGGCAGCAGATACATGGAAACACCATCCCCCGCAAGTTTCCCTCCAAGCCACTCACCATCCTGACTTGGAAATATATCATTGCCCCTTCACTGTCACTGAGTCAAAATCCTGGAATTCCCTCCCTAAGGACATTGTGGGTCAACCCACAGCACATGGACTGCAGCAGTTCAAGAAGGCAGCTCACCACCACCTTCTCAAGGGGGGGCAACTAGGGAGGGCAATAAATGGTGAGCCCAGCCCAGTGATGCCCATGTTCTGGAAGTGAATCCTGTAACCTGTACCCATTCCATTGGGTAGAATGTTTGGTGATTGTGAACACCCCTTTCTTGAATTTCTCCTGAACCATCTCTGCTCAAAGGAAACTAGCCTGAAATTCTCCAATTCTCTCCATGACCCCGATTACTGTAAATCATAGAATTATAGAATCCCTACAGTGTGCAAACAGGCCAACAAGTCCACACCGACCCTCCAAAGTGTAACCCACCCAGACCCATTCCCCTACCCTATCATTCTACATTTCCCCCTGACGAATGCACCTAACCTGCACATTCCTGTACACCATGGGTAATTTAGTATGGCCAATTCACCCTAACCTGCACATCTTCGACACATCTGAACAGAAAGTCATGAGAATTCAGCCTGACGTAACACATTAATGTTCAGGTTTAATACATTAAATCTATTTCTTGGTAATAATGTTGACCATCCTCATTTCTCAGGTAATTGTGGCCTACTTGCAATGTCATATGAAATTTAAATGACTTTGCCACTTGAGAGTCATCAGACAGTTCACGAATGTGTCATTATTCTTATCTCCTGACTCCTCCTGATGCCCTCTTTCCTGCATTAAGTTCACTGGTTCCACGTGCTCATCAGCAAAGATTCTGCTGCCATTTATGGGGTAATAAAGATTTCTGTAGGGCACCACCTACTGGCACAATGGCTCTCTACACAGCCCTACATGAAGTGAAACCTCCTGTAATTCTTTAGTGAAAATAACTTCTACGGTTTAAGGTCAATAAACACTTTACAATAACTGGCACCCTTAACTGAGCAACTGATAGTTCCAACTGGGTATTGATTAGGTTCTGACAAAATAGCTTTCCAAGTTGCTGCCTGTTTTGTATTCAGTGGCTCAGTGGTCAGCACTGCTGCCTCACAGTGCCAGGGACCTGGGTTCGATTCCAGCCTTGGGCCACTGTCTGTGTGGAGTTTGCACTTTGTCTGCGTGTGTTTCCTCCCACAGTCCAAAGATATGCAGGTCGGGTGAATTGGCCATGCTAAAGTGCCCATAGTGCTAGGTGCATTAGTCACAGATAAATGTAGGGGTTTGGGTCTGGGTGGATTACTCTTCAGAGGGTCGGTGTGGACTTGTTGGGTCGAAGGGCCTGTTTCCATACTTTATAATCTTTTCTAACAAATCTAATCTCAACTTTTAGAAAATTGCAGACAATTCCGGTGGTCCTTCCAAAAGGAGGATGAGGTCAAATTTGAGAAGGTGCAGAAAGATGTTTACAAAGCTGTTGCTAGGACTGGAGGGATTGAGCTATAGGGAGAAGTTGAATAGGCTGAGTTTGTTTTCCCTGGAGCGTCAGAGGCTGAAGGGTGACCTTATAGAGGTTTAGAAAATCATGAGGGGCATGATGTGGAGGTGTCAGTGTTGGACTGGGGTGAACAAAGTCAAACCCATTGCATTCAGAACATTAAGATGGTTACCACTCCAGCAACATTATTACCATTCCCTGCCCCAGCAAGTGACAACTGCACCCTAGTAGCGCACAACATTAGCCTAGGAGTAGGAAACGCTCTAATATCAGAGTACATTGTATTCCATCAAAAAGATGGGATGGAGATCAATATTATACCATTGGCTTTTTGAAATGCACTGTTCTTGGTTAACATGAAGTCGGTCCAAAGATGGTGTAGGAAAATATTTAATCCACTTCACACAAGGAAACAGCTGACTTACCAAAAAGTTAGGTGCAGAACGGAACAAATATTATTTGCAACAGACTTGTTACCTTGAGCTTCAAGGTGTTGAGTCGCTGGTTACAAAAGCCCGAAAGGATGCTTGGAATGTGCTGGTATCAATTTGTGGGTAAAAGCAAGTTACAATTGATTGGAAATCACAGGATCTCAGCTATGTTCAAATATCAGACAGGCATCGCAATTTTATATGAATTCAAAACACGAAACACTCAGCAGGTCAGGCAGCACCTAGAAGAAGCATTGTCAATGTTTCCGTTCACAGATCCTTCATCAGAACCAGATGCCAGATATACAACTTTTTAAACTACTGGGGATCCAGGAAATGGAAGGAGGCAGGAAACCTGGAATTGAGCTCCCTATGATAGTAGGGAGGGCAGGTGAGATTAAAGTGATGACGGTGGCATAATCAAAGAGCAAACACAGATCAAACTGCAGAATTAATGACAGGTCATCACTCGCTCTGCTTCTCTGTTCACCAATACCGCCTGACTCCGTGAATATTTTCAACTTTTTAAAATTTCATCCCAGAAGAACCATACTGAAGTACAAATTGATTTCTGGTGCTAATTAGCCATGGTATTGAAGGAAAACATAGATTGAGGAAAGGTGTTCCTAGAAGATAAGGGAAGCATTGGAGACTATATGAACATTATAATTGTCTATGTTTTGAGTCCACATCCTGGGGACATGGTCATCTATTCAAGGTGGCGGTGAGTGTATGTTGAGTGATACTTTGAGTGTAGCAATGTGTTCAACACAAAACTTTACTGAAGAGAAATTAAGATGTGTCTCTACAGGATGTATACCTCATGGTAGAGGTCACATGTCTACGGCAAACCAGGGCAGACATTTGTTTATGATGCAGTCTAATTTAAATGTTTCCATTTTCATACAAAAAGAATTAAAGTGGCATGAATTATCCTGGATATTTTTAGTTGTCCGAGTTACTACATATATACACGATTGTTCTCCTGCATTTACTGCTTTTTAATTCCATCAATCTCTGTGTATGAATTGCACACAGTCCTTCAATAATGCTGGTCCCTTAATAGTATGTGTGTGCTTTGTGGTTGGCTGCTCATCTAGGTGATGTTGTGTTGCAAGGCAGTGTGATTGCTGTGTCACTTGTTGTTGCTTGTGTAGCTGTTGTCTTTTATATGAGCTGTTGTGAACCTCTGGCTCTGACGGTTAATGTGAATTCTGTGTAGGTGTTGCATTCACCTCTTTCCAATTGTCCATCTGTAATGGAGGAGCAGACTCTGCAGTTGTGGCTATGTGTTTGCCATTGCAATGGTACATCTGATCATTCACTTCCACTGTGGACAATCAAGTTTTCATGAGGGTCCCAAGTTCCCACTTGAGCTGTTGCTGAGAATGTTGAATGTTTGTACTCAGATTGGCCCTCCAATACTCAGGTCTTTGGACTCCTCCATCGCCAGACCACAACAAAACGACGGTTGGAGGAAGAGCGCCTCATCTTCCGCCTAGGAACCCTCCAACCACAAGGGATGAACTCGGATTTCACCAGTTTCCTCATTTCCCCTCCCCCACATTGTTTCAGTCAAATCCATCGATCTCAGCACCGCCGATTCTCCTGTTCCCTGGATGCTGCCTGACCTGCTGCGCTTTTTCAGCAACACATTTTCAGCTCCCACCTCCAATACTCAACCCTAGCATTGGTTTAGCAGTCTTGTTGAAATGAAATTTTGTTTTCTCATTTCACTTTGATTTTTTCACTCACACCTGTTACAATTTCTGACCTCAGCAGTTTTTTGTTTGCAATTGGGAATCAATTTGTGTGTGATGTAATATTAGTCCTGGCATTGGATTATTATTTTCCATGCCTTCAGTGACTGTGTTTCTGCACTCAGAGATTATCTGGTAGACAGCTCTGCCAGGTTGGATCAATTTCTTTCTGATTGCTTTGGCGATTTTGGATTGTCACTGCAACCTTTCCGTTTGCCTGGGGATTGTGTGGTGATGAAGTGTGTGGTGTTGAAGTTGCCAGCCTTTCACAAAGTGAGTGAATTCTGTACTCATGGACTGAGGGCCATGGAAACGCTTGGAGAAATTTGGAAAGGTTTCCAAAACTGAATGTGATTGGGTCCATGACATTCCCTGCAATACAGGGTGTGGGTGTGCAATGGCAAACACATAGCCACAACTACAGCATCACCAATGGTGGGGCTATGCAATTACAAGCAGTTTCCATAATCAATGCGTCAATAGGGAGAGGGTCCATTAGCTCATTGGGCTGGTTTGCAGGGCAGACTGATACCAACAGCACGGGTTCAATTCTCAAAACCAACTGAGGTTACCACAAAGGACTGTCCTTCTCAACCTCTCCCCTCACCTGAGGCATGGTGACCCCCAGGTTAAATCCCCACCAGTTCTCTCTCTCTCTCTCTCTAAGACAGCAGCCCCGTGGTCTGGGGAGACTATGGCAACTTTACCATTTCGTGCATAAGGACTTAGACATGAACAAAAGTGAGAAAGAGAAAAAAAGACCGCAGCAGAAAGCAAGGCTTTGTAGCAGCAAGAAATCTAGTGGATTGAAAATCCAGTGGCTTCATTTAACGGGTACTTGATTACCACCCATGGAAATGGACTCAAATGTGTTATTAACCAGGATGAGTAACTAATCACATCCTGTCCAGTCATGCCAGTCTTGTATGAGAGATGGGAATGTGCTGGGGAGCACGGTACATGGAAGTATCATTTCCCAAAACATGTTGAATTCTTGGCCAAGGTGAATTGCGTGTTTTTCGTTGATTTATTCATGGGGTTGTAGGTGTCACTGACTAAGTCAGCTTTTATTGCCCACCTCTCATTGCCCAGAGGGCAGTTAAGAGTTAATCATCTTAGTCTGGACTTACTTGTAGGCCAGACCAGGTACATGTATTAGATTTCCTTTCGCCAAAGGATTGTAGTGAACCAGAATCAACACAATTAATAGCAGTTACACAGTCACCATTCGGCTGGCTCTCTATTCCAGACATTTACTGAATTCAAAATTCACCATCCACTAGACTGGGATTCAAACCCAGGCCACTGAACAAAACACCGAAATAACTGTGGATGCTGGAAGTCAGAAGCAAGAACAGAAAATGCTGGAAACAGCTGCGCAGGTCTGGCAGCATCTATGGGGAGAAAACAGAGTTAACATTTCGGGTCCAGTGACCCTTCCTTGATTTCTCTGCACAGATGCTGCCAGACCTGCTGAGCTTTTCCAGTGACTTCTGTTTTGTTCCTAAAATTGTTGAACTTGATGCTGAGTCCTGGAGGCCGCAGGATCCCCAAGCGGAAGGTGAGGCGCTGTTCTTCCAGCTTGCACTGAGCTTCACTGGAGCACTGCAGCAACCCTGAGACAGAGACACTGGCCAGGGAACAGAGTGGGGTGTTGAAGTGACAGGCAACAGGAAGCTCAGCATCATTTTGGCAGACAGAGCGAGGATGCTCTGTGAAGTGGTCACCTCCAACATTGGCTTGGGGTTCTGGATTACTGGCCTGGTGACATTATCACTACATCCTACACCACCACCTCACCAAAGGGGTGCACTGCTTTATAAAAACATTCCTGTCAGCAACAAAGTGTATCTGGGCTAACGAGATACCGACAGCATTCTCGAAGTATTTTAATAGAGGAGTTGAAAATTACGAGAGGTTTTGATGGAGTAAGTGAGAGGAAACTGTTTTCCCTGGCGAGAGAGACAAGCCGACAAAGATTTATTGGAAAAGGAACCAAAGGGACAATGAAGACCTTCCTTCACGCGCTGAGCTCTGATGATTTCAAAAGCACTGCCTGAAAAGGCATCGCGATCAAATTCAACAGCAACTTTCAAAAGGAAATCGGATGAATAATTGAAAAGGAAGCATTTGCAGGGCTCTGGGTAAGGAGCAGAACTGAATTGGTCTAATTGGATAGCTTTGGCAAATGCACTGAAGTTCCTCACCCTGGGCCACAAGATACAACACAATAATAGTACTCAACTCCTGAGAATGTGTGCATGCTGCAGCCTGTCATCACTTTACAGAAGAATGCCTCTCCAGTTTGGGGGGAGCGTGGTGGATCAAGAGCTCCAATAATACTGGGCACCAGAGGAAGTGGATGGGTAGCATTGACAGTGACATAGCTGTTGTAAAACACCCATAGCATGAAGAGGGAAAGGGTTGGGGTTTTGTAACAGTGGCAAGGGAGAACAGCTAGAGGGAGGGTTTCAGGAGACAGGCAACACTGAGGAGTGGATCGTGTGATCGAGGGAATAGGAGAGCAGGCCCCTGAGGGTCTGGTAATGTGAAAGCACCAGCAGAACCACATAACTAAACCAGAGACCAGAGTGTAACCAATCACAGCACTGGAACTGATGGCAACAAGAAAAGGAAATTCAGAAGTAGTTAATTGGGGGTGTTGAATCTTTTGGAACACCACATCACATCACAGTTAGTGAATGAATCAATAACACAAATGGTTTTAGATTGGTGAGAATCCTTTCTAATGCCCAACTCCAATAACATACCTACAGCATGACGTGGAGGTGCCAGTGTTGGACTGGTGTTGGACAAGGTCAGAAGTCACACAACACCAGGTGATAGTCCAACAGGTTTATTTGAAATCACAAGCTTTCAGAGCGCTGCTCCTTAGTCGGCGTACTTCCCTCCACTCCACCTGATGAAGGAACAGCACTCCGAAAGCTCGTGTTCCCAAATAAACCTGTTGGACAATAACCTGGTGTTGAAAATGTGTTGCTGGAAAAGCGCAGCAGGTCAGGCAGCATCCAGGGAAGAGGAGAATCGACGTTTCGGGCATAAGCCCTTCTTCAGGAATGAGGAAAGTTTGTCCAGCAGGCTAAGATAAAAGGTAGGGAGGAGGGACTTGGGGAAGGGGCGTCGGAAATGTGATAGGTGGAAAGAGGTCAAGGTGAGGGTGATAGGTCAGACTGGGGTGGGGGCGGAGAGGTCGGGAAGAAGATCTCAGGTTAGGAAGGCGGTGCTATCCATCAAATTCCGTCCATTTGAACGAGGTTTTGGGTATGATGTGAGAGGACTATTAAAATTGATTGAGGAGAAATGAGTAAGTCAGAATTCAGAGACCACACAGCTGAACAAATTTTAGGAAAGGATTAACTAGAGATGGGGAGTTGGCTCGACAGCACTTAAAGGTATCGCAGCATACCATGAAACAGAGGCAAATAAAGTAAAACAAATTGCTACTTTGCTATCGGGGATAAGATATG
>NC_057731.1:52672104-52701970 GCF_004010195.1 Chiloscyllium plagiosum | reverse complement strand
CCTCATTCCTGAAGAAGGGCTTATGCCCGAAACGTCCATTCTCCTGTTCCCTGGATGCTGCCTGACCTGCTGCGCTTTTCCAGCAACACCTTTTCAGCTCTGATCTCCAGCATCTGCAGACCTCACTTTCTCCTCAATAACCTGGTGTTGTTTGACTGCTGGCACTTAGAGTTGAGAGCCTTCACATTTGTAGCAGGAATATTTCTGTTCCCGGCAGAACTTCTCCTTTTCTCATGATGACCCACCACAACCAGTACACAAGGGAAACATCCTCAATTCACTCCAAAGTGGAAAGTTCAGTCCTGGATCAGGGTCATATCCCAACCTTAAGAGTAAGTATGATTCACTTGACAAATCTACAACTCAGATTTTGTAATGGCTCCCATTGTCAAATGTAAGAACAAAAAGTAACCATCCGTTTGGGAGCTGCTGTAGCATTTCACTCAAAAGTTTATTTTTTCTCATGGAATATGGACACAGCCGGTGAAACCCAGCATTTATTGCTCGTCCCTAGTTGCCCCTTGAGAAGGTGGGGTGAGCTGCCTTCTTGAACCGCTGCAGTCCATATGATGTGGTTAGACCCACAATGTCCTTAGGGAGGGAATTCCAGGATCCTGACCCAGCGACACTGAAGTAACTGCAATATATTTCCAAGTCAGGTAGGTGAGAGGCTCGGAGGGGAACTTGCAGGAGGTGATGTTCCCATGTATCTGCTGCCCTGGTCCTTGGACATGGTTATGAGTTTGGAAGGTGTTGTCAGAGGATCTTTGGTGAATTTCTGCAGTGCATCTTGTAGCTCACACAAACTGCTGCTACTGAGCGTTGGTGGTGGAGGGAGTGGATGTTTGTGGATGTGGTGCCAATCAAGCAGCTGCTTTAGCCTGGATGGTGTCAAGCTTCTTGAGTGTTGTTGGAGCTGCCCCCATCCAGGCAAGTGGGGAGTACTCCATCACACTCCTGACTTGTGCCATGTAGTCAGGTTTTGGCAGATGAGATACTGCAGGATTCTTAGCCTTTGACTTGTAAGCACAGTATTTAAAGGGTTAATACAATTGAGTTTCTGGTCGATCTTAACACTATATTGATTGTGGGGTTTCACCATGCCAATTATATTGATTGAGAATGTGCAACAATTAAACAATCTTTTTGAAGATGGTCACTCCTAGCACTTAGTGGCACAAATGTTACTTGCTACCTGTCACCCCAAGCCAGGATATTGTCCAGATCATGTTGCATTTTAACACGGACTCTCTCAGTATCTGAGGAGTCATGAACGGTGCTAAACATTGTGCAGTCATCCGTGAACATCCCCACTCTGACCTGGTGGTAGAGGGAAGGTGAAGCAGCTGAAGATGGCTGGGCCTAGGACACCATCCTGAGGAACTCCTGCAGAGATGTCCTGGAGTTGAGATGATCTTCAACAACCATAAGACATAGGAGCAGAAATTAGGCCATTCAGCCCATCGAGTCTGCTTCGCTATTCAATCATGGCTGATAAGTTTCTCAACCCCATTCTCCCTGTAACCCTTGATCATTCAAGAACCTATCTATCTCCCTCTTAAATAGACTCAATTACCTGGTCTCCACAGATTCCCCACTCTCTGGCTGAAGAAGTTTCTCCTTATCTCCATCTAAAGGGTCTTCCCTTTACTCTAAGGCTGTGCCCTTGGGTCCTCGTCTCTCCTACCAATGGAAACATCTTCCCAACATCCACTCTGACCAGGCCGGTCAGCATTCTGTAAGTTTCAATTAGATCCCCCACCCCACCCCAGTTCTAAACTCCATCGAGTATAGACCCAGAGTCCTCAAACGTTCCTCAGATGTTAAGCTTTTCATTTCTGGGGCCATTCTCCACGCTCCAGGGCCAGTGCATCCTTCCTGTGATACTGTGCTCAATACTCCAATTGTGGTCTGACCAGAGCCTCATAGATCTTCAAGACGTACATCCTGGTATGAGCCAGGTAAGAATAGTCCAACTATTCTTACCAATACTGTCATATTCTCCAACACATGTTCACAATATGTAGCAAACTTTGCCTCAGCATCAACCTTCCTTGGGCATTTGAACCATGAAAAATTAATTTATTTATTTTTCATTGTTTACTATTTCTCAGTCATTCCTGAAGAAGGGCTTATGCCCGAAACATCGATTCTCCTGTTCCCTGGATGCTGCCTAACCTGCTGCGCTTTTCCAGCAACACATTTTCAGCTATTTCTCAGTCTAACCAAAAGAAACCACAGTTGATATAATCACATGCACAAAAGTACTAGAAAAGCACAGGGGGTCCGGCAGCACCTGTGTAGAGAAGGACCTATGTATCTCCATCAAGAATGGCACCTCGGTACCTCACACTACCGCAAACCCACGGATAACCTCACAATGCTACATTGCTCCAGCTTCCACCCTAAACATATTAAAATAGCCATCCCCTATGGACAGGCCGTCCGTATACACAGGATTTGTTCAGATGAGGAGGAACATGACAGACACCTGAAAGTGCTCAAGGATGCCCTCATAAAAATGGGGTACGATGCTCAACTCATCGACCGCCAGTTCCAACGTGCCACAGCGAGAAACCGTAATGACCTCCTCAGGAGACAGACATGGGTTGTAATAGATAGGGTCCCCTTCGTGGTCCAGTACTTTTCAGGAGCAGAGAAACTGCACCATGTTCCTCGCAGCCTGCAACACATTATCAATGAGGATGAGCACCTCGCCAAGACCTTCCCAACACCTCCACTGCTCGCCTTTAAACAACCACCAAACCTCAAACAGACGATTGTTCTCAGCAAACTACCCGTCTTTCAGGACAACATCGACCACAACACCATACAACCCTGTCATGGCAACCACCATACAACCCTGTCATGGCAACCATTGCAAGATGAGTCAGAGTGTCGACACGGATACCACCATTACCCATGAACACACCACCCACTGCGGCAGGTACTCATGTGACTTGGCCAACGTTGTCAATCTCATACGCTGCAGGCAAGGATGCCCTGAGGCATGGCACATTGGTGAGTCCGAGCAGACGTTACGACAACAGATGAATGGACACCGCACAACAATCACCAGGCAGGGGTGTTCCCTCCCAGTTGGAGAACACCGCAGTGGTCCGGGCCATTCGACCTCGGATCTTCGGGTGACCATCCTCCAAGGCAGACTTCGGGACAGGCAACAACGCAAAGTGGCCAAGCAGAGGCTGATAGCCAAGTTCAGTACCCATGGGGATGGTCTCAACTGGGACCTTGGGTTCATGTCACACTACAGGTGATCCCATTGCAACACATACACACACACACACACTCTCTCTCACATATAAGTCTATGGGGTGAATTTGTATTTGCAGAATGATATTTGCAGATATATTGTATTTTGCTCAAAAAATACATAATCTGCAGGCAGTCAATCATATAATATTTTGTAAATTCCATTTTGGAAATAGAACCAGTCTGACTCAAGATTGGGATACAGACAGATTCTGACCTCACACCTTTAACGCATTGTCTGAGCTGAGATGTCATCTTTTGCTGTAAAAACTTAAGTTCTTTCGAGAAGGTGACTTAAAAGAAGTTCTGGGATTTAATATTAATTAACCGAAACCTGAAATCCATTCTAAAAGACTTAACAATGCAGGTTTGTTCAATATATTACTGTATGACACTGTATTTTTTTTTATAAATTCTGGGTCTTACGATCTTATATTCCACAACCACCTGATGAAGGAGCGTCGCTCCGAAAGCTAGTGCTTCCAATCAAACCTGTTGGACTATAACCTGGTGTTGTGTGATTTTTAACTGTGGAGAGAAAGCAGAGTTAACATTTCTGGTCCAGTGACCCTTCCTCAGAACTGACAGTAGTAAGGAAAATGAATGAATGATTGACAGAATCTGGCACCATTTTCAGTTACAATAAAGATAAAAGGAAATGACTTAAATAAGAGGTCACGTTCTGTTCAAATTGAGGTCTATAGTATAGCTTCAGGGTTTCTCCAAGGTCTGTGCAAGGTGTTCCAGTCCTCAAGGAGGCTCTGCTCCAGGAACAGCAATCACAACGCCATTGCCGCAGGACACCCCGGCTCTCCTGCTGCAGCCACTGCCTCGCCAATACTGCCAAGAGTCCAGGCTACGGGCTTACTGTCACCAAGAGTACAGGCTCCAGGCCTACTGTCACCAAGAGTACAGGCTCCAGGCCTACTGTCACGAAGATTCCAGGCTCTGGTCATACCATGGTAGTTATGCCGGTGAGAGGGCTGTGTGTGTGTGAGAGGAGAGAGAAAAAGTGAGAGAAAGAGAGAGAGTGCAAGTGAGCGAATTTGGCAGACAAAGGGATTGTTGATAATAAGTCAGGGAAGAGGAGCAGTTAGAGAGGTGATCGTGGGGACTATGAGTGGGTGAAAATGGATGGGCTGTGCTGAACGTAAGCCAGGATAGGGCAGGAGCTGGGGTGTGAGGGTGGGTAAAGGACTGGGAAGGAGGTGCTCAGGCCCTAAAGATACTAAACTTGATGCTGAGTCCTGGAGGCCGCAGGATCCCCAAGCGGAAAGTGAGGTGCTGTTCTTCCAGTTTGAACTGAGCTTCACTGGAGCACTGCAGCAACCCTGAGACAGAGACGCTGGCCAGGGAACAGGGTGGGGGGGTTGAAGTGACAGGAAAAAAGAAGCTCAGGATCATTTTTATGGACGGAGTGTAAGTTTTCGGCAAAATGTCACCCCAGTGTAGAGGAGACCACATTGTGAGCAGTGAATGCAGTAATCTAGATTGTGTGAAGGACAGGTAAATCACTGCTTCACCCAGTAGGATAGTGATGGAGGGAGGAGGTAACCAGACAGGTGTTAATATTCTGTACAACCGTCGTGGTCTTATGCCCTGAGCTGGGATTTCTCTTTGCAATGAATAGGCCTTTGATGGAATCTTTTACTAAAAAATGGCAACAATGCTTTACACTTCTTTTCCAGCTTTACAGGTTAAATGATGAATGGAAGGTTGAACACTGAGAGGTTTGCAATGGTGCTCATGGGTCAGTTGACACAGATGGGTCTTGCAATAGACACCCCACCCCACTCCCGAGAGATTCTCTGCAATTGGTGGGTGCACTGGGGCTTAATCACTCCCCTCAGCCAACCGAGAACAGCTTCAGGATAATAAAAAAGCCCAGGAAGGGCAGTGTTTGTCACTGGCCACCCGGGTGTTTTCCTATCTTCCTGGTGGTGGAAATTGAATAAAGATTTGTGCACTTTGTGTCTTCCACTGTGTCTCACACCTGCACACACATACCATGGGTTCTGGGGATAAAATAAGCACTACCGCACTTAGGTGGTAGTGTGGGGGTTAAAAACAAAAAGCAGGTGGCTTCTTTCACTGTGTCTCACAAAAAAAATTAACAGAGGAGTTGAATAAAGATTGGTGCACTTTGTGTCTTTCACTGTGTCTCACACCTGCACACACACACCATGGGTGCTGGGGATAACATAAGCACTACCGCACTTAGGTGGTAGTGTGGGGGTTAAAAAAAAAAACAGGAGTGCCTCCCTCCAAAAAAAAAATAAATAAAAAAGCCCAGGTGGTTAGCACTGCTCCCTCTCAGTGCGAGGGATGCAAGTTCAATTCCAGCCTCGGGTGAATGTCTGTATGGTGTTCTCCCTGTGTCTGTGTGTTTTTCCACGAGGTGCTCGATGGCTCTGAGTGCAGTGAACAAATAGTAGCTTTATTTTAAAAAATATATTGGAACCATTGTTAAATGCATCCCTTTGTGAGATCTGGCTATGGCTTTTCATGGTGGAGCCCAGCTTTGCTTTAATTGTTTGGTTCATACATTTATTCTAAGCTATGGAGTCCTGGTTTGTTTCTAGTCAATACGGACGCCAAGTCAAATGCATTTGGAAGAATGATGGTAAAGAGCAACGGAAAAGACTGAGGACTGACGTGTGACATTGGAAATATATTGCAGCAACCCACACCATACCCACTTCCAGAATTTCAATGTTGAAACTTTATTGCTGGAACAGCACAGCAGGTCAGGCAGCATCCAGGGAACATTGGAAATATATTGCAGCAACCCACACCATACCCACTTCCAGAATTTCAATGGCCATGTCACGTGAGCTCTGCCCAGGGTCTGTTCCTGGTCTCATGGTCAGCGGATGTTTCATTCCTGAGGCATTTACTTTGTCAGTTTCTCATTGCCTTTCGCATTAAGGAGCAGAGTAACAAGGCAACTTCGAAGTCAACCTCACCTAGAGTAGGTATCGAACCCACCCTATTGGCACTACCCTGAGCCACACAGTCAGTGCTCAGGCAGCTGAGTAAACCAGCCTCCCTGAACACAGAGACAAAAAAAAGACTGCAGATGTTGGAATCCAAGGTAGACAAGCAGGAGGTTGGAAGAACACAGCAAGCCAGGGAGCACCAAGAGGTGGAGAAGTCAGTTTACTGGATACTAATCCTTCCCCAGTCCTGAAGAAGGTTAACCCAAAACATTGACTTCTCCACCTCCTGAAGCCACCAGGCCCACTGTGCTCCTCCAGCCTCCTGCTTGTCTTCCCTGAACACACAGACAGCTGCTCAGGGCTTGGAGATTTACACATCTTTGTGAGCACAGCCTTTGGGGGCCTGAGAATGTGAATCTTTGTTAACTATGCTGATACGAAAATCCTTGTGTGGAAAGCAGCCATCTTGCTGTCTCTTCTTTGTGGCTCTAAGACTTGGATTATGTGTGGACAACACCTCAAGACCATTGAGAAGGGCCATAAACACTGTCTGAGATGGATTTTCCTCACCTGCCAGGAGGACAGACGTACTAACATCAGCATGCTTGAAGCAGATAATAGCACCAGCATTGAGCCTATGATCATCTAAAACAGTTCCACTGGGCTGGCCATGTGCTGAGGATGGCCGAGTTCTGACTGCCAAAGCATGTCTTCTTCGCCCAGCTCAAGGAAGACACTCAAACGAGAGGAGGATAAAGGGAGCGTTTCAAAGACTCACTGAAGGCTTCCCTCAAAAAATACACCATAGATGTCAGCGCATGGTAGACCCTTATTCAGAAGAGGTAAAAACAATGACTGCAGATGCTCTTTGTGGGCAGAACCGTGGCACAGTGGTTAGCACTGCTGCCTCACAGCGCCAGAGATCCGGGTTCAATTCCCGCCTCAGGCGACTGACTGTGTGGAGTTTGCACGTTCTCCCCGTGTCTGCGTGGGTTTCCTCCGGGTGCTCCGGTTTCCTCCCACAGTCCAAAGAGAGTACAATGGATGAGTGGGGGAGGGAGGAGAGGGTGGAGTGGATAGGTGGAAAAGGTGAAGAGCTTCAGGGCAGAGGAAATGACCTGGGAGTTGCAGTGGGAGAAACTGACTTGGAGGGATACAATTCTTTGAGAATACCCATTGGCAAAAGGAGGTAGAGAAAAGGAATCAGCGAAAGGAATGTCAGTAATTTCGGCCAAAGGCCACTTCCACCTCCTGGAAGCATTTGCTCCAGTGTATGGTTGGAGATGGGGCTGTAGAATTGGGTTTATCAGCTACACAGGCAGCCAGCACCAATGACATGGATAATCTTACTCATTAACAAGTGATTTCCCACAACAAAAATGACATTTCTTTGTGAGAACTGAGGAGGGGCTGTTTTCCCTGGAGCATTGGAGGCTGAGGGGTGACCTTATCGAGGTTTATAAAATCATGAGGGGCATGGATAGGATAAACAGACAAAGTCTTTTCCCTGGGGTCGGGGAGTCCAGAACTAGAGGGCATAGGTTTAGGATGAGAGGGGAAAGGTATAAAAGAGACCTAAAGGGGCAACTTTTCCACACAGAGGGTGGTACGTGTATGCAATGAGCTGCCAGAGGAAGTGGAGGCGGCTGGTACAATTGCAACACTTTAAAGGCATCTGGATGGGTATATGAATAGGAAGGGTTTGGAGGGATATGGGCCGGGTGCTGGCAGGTGGGACTAGATTAGGTTAGGATATCTGGTCGGAATGGAGGGGTTGGACCGAAGGGTCTATTTCCGTGTCGTATATCTCGATGACTCTGTGACTCTATAAAAGATTGAAATGCAGGTTTGGAATAGGGCTGTGGTCAATACTGATGCTTGTCAAATAAAAACAAAAAGAACTGAAGACGCTGTAAATCCAAAAGAAAAACAGAAATTGCTGGAAAAGCTCAGCAGGTTTGTTAGCATCCATAGAGAGAAATCAGTTCTAACGACTTGCAGCATAGAATCCCTACAGTGTGTTATGTATTTAATTTCATACCACCCAGAAGGCTCCCTAATCTATCCTTTCTCAGTCCAAAATGGATGACCTCACACTGCTTACATAGACCTCTACCTGCCACAGTTTTGCCCATTCAGGAAACACTTTTACACACAAAAGGTGGGAGAGATTTGGAACTCTCTTCCACAAATGGCAGTGGATGCTGGATCAGTTGTTAATTTTAAATTCGGGACATATAATTTTTGTTAAGCAAAGATAGTAAGGGAGATAGGCCAAGCGGTTATGGAGTTAGGCCACAGATCATTGAATGGTGGAACAGACTCGAGGGGCTGAATGGTCTCCTCCTGTTCCTACATTCCTATCGTTCCTGAGGAAAAATGGTGCTCACTTTGTGGGAAGGGACCTGGGGTTCTGGCTGGATGGGGAGCAGGGTGTGATACTAATTTACAACAAAACCTCCCAGCAACCTTATTCTCATAATTGGAAATCTACAGAACAGAAGGGACCAAATAAAACACACTGTACATTCCTCCTTTCAGGGTGAGAATTAAATATTCAATATGCCTAACCATCATTCATGCACATAGGGCATGTAGGTGTGGAACTGTGAAAGCATTTCAATATTTAATGCAGCTTACACTGACAAATTCAAAAGGAACAGATCAGAACATCAGAGCTCAGTGGACTTACATTATTTAAAATCACTTCTTAAAAAAAACTTAGAATCAAACCCCTGCGTAGCCTAGATTGCTGGCTGCAAATTTAGAACCAATTTGAAGCAGTATAATTGCAGAAATTTGTGCGTACAGATTTTCAGTCGCAGAATGGAGCAGTTTTAATGAGTTGAGGTGTGTTAAGGGGCATGAGAAAGTGTGTCATATCAAATGTAGGGGATGCAGTAATGATTCTCCGGTAGTGGTTCTGGGAAATAACAAATTACAATCGAAGGGTCAATTTTTCTGCTGCTTTGCTAAATCAAAAACAGCAATGAATTTGTTCGAGGTGTGAGCACTCATCCATAACGAGAACATTTTCATCGTTAGGTCAGAACAACTCCTGTCATGTGGGGCTCCCCTCACTATGGTGATTAGGAATCTCAGGACAGATTTTCTGATGGCCGGATAATTATTATTCCAGTGTAGATGGGAGCTGCACATGGGGACCCTGCACAACCCCCATCATGGCACCTGCAAAGGAAGTGCCCAGGAAGTTGTTCACCGTCCCCTCTACACGTGGGAGCCTGCCCAAAGTCGCCATAAAAACTGGTGACTTGAGATGGTTCCATGTAAATTAAGTGAAGGAAGAGTTAGACTGATAAATACTCTTCTAACAACTGAATGACTATTCAACAGGCTCCATCATTACTTCACACTCCCCCAACTGCATCTCCCCCAGACCTCTTACATCTCTCAAACCCCAACCTGAGTCTCTCACGATAACCCCAACCTCGGAGATCAAACACACACTACAAACTGCAAATATTTCCAGTTTTTCACTTATAGAGTCCAACTCTTGTTCAGTTTATAGTCCCAAGAAACAAAATGTATGGTCTCTTACATGCCTCTAACTTTAAAGAAAATGAAAAGCTGTTTTTAAATGTATTTCATTACCAGACAAACACAATACATACATAACACAACAAAAAATTATATTCATTTACTGTCGTTCTCCCTCACACAAAATTTAAACCACTCCTCGTCATATACTCAAATTCCAAAACTATTTCAGCACAACCACATTCTTGTGAACAATGTTTACAGTGAATGGTTGAAACAGTAAACTCCATCAGAATAATCTTGCATTTCAATTGCCTTTGAAATCCTAAAGGTTATTTGGCACTCAGCTGATCGTTCCATAGTTATCTCCTTCTGTAAAAGCTGTTAAATGTGCAACCACGATACCAAAATTAGGCACAACCTTCTGATAAAGACCCAGAAATCTTATAGTCTAGGAATGGGAAATTCTATCACAGCCTTCATATTTGCTACTCTCGAAAACATCTGCACTTGAAGTTCAAATTACAAATGGTATTGTGTTTTTAAATTTCATCTAAAAGAATAATTTCCCTGAGAGCTACATACTGGTATTCCTGTAATGATGCCACACTGTTGACTGCAGGATTATTTGATTCAATAGTTGATCAGGTAAACCCACTCCTTTTCTGGTTTCGAATCTTTCCTTTCAGCTCTTTCTGGTTGTCCT
Organism: Chiloscyllium plagiosum; assembly: GCF_004010195.1. NCBI lineage: Eukaryota > Metazoa > Chordata > Chondrichthyes > Orectolobiformes > Hemiscylliidae > Chiloscyllium > Chiloscyllium plagiosum. The sequence goes on along the minus strand of NC_057731.1, from coordinate 52,691,554 downwards.
AATCTTTTCCCACATATAATGAGACTGAGAGAGAGGGGAAAGGGCAATACGGGTGTGGGGGAAGGGGTGGGGAGAGAAGAGAAAGAGAGGGGGTGGAAGAGGGCAACAGAGAGAGAGGGTAGAGGGCGACAGAGAGAGACAAAGAGAGATAGAGAGAGAGAGAGAGAGAGAGAGGGGCAGATGGACACAGAGACGGACAGACACAGAGAGAGAGAGACTGAGAGAGATGGGGGGGGGCGACAGAGAGAGATACGGAGAGAGAGAGAGGTGAATGCTTTCTGTTTGCAGTCTCTGAATGTTTGTACTCTGCTGCCCCATTACTTTACAGCTTTTGAACCCTTCACAGCATAACGAATCAAAAGACTGTTTCTGGGCAGAATTTCCTCAATATTAAAGATTCTCAGTGCCCCTCAGTCTCAATTTTTTTCCCACTTACTGCTTCAAAAAGCAACAAAACATTGAACAATTCTGATTTTCATGTTGCAAAGTCTCCTCTTTTTTTTCAGTTATAGCAATCCAATTTTCATTTCAGTTTGTAGTTCGTTTTCAGAAAAGAAACTTTACTTGGTCTTTAACTACTGCCTGTTATCACATCAAGGACAGTTTAGAAATCCAAAAGTAAATATTTGAAAGATGTAGCTATCTGTTCAGCTACTGGTATTTGACAAATATGATATCTGACATCACTAGAAGTTAATGTGAGATAGACCTTGTGGTGGCACGAGCAAATTACAGACTTTTAAACATGTTTATTGATGGACTTGATGATTAATATTGCAATTACTAACATTTGTAAATGCAAAGTAAAATACTGATAGAAGCATAGAAGATAGGAGCAGGAGTAGGCCATTCGGCCCCTTGAACCTGCTCCACCATTTACTATGATCATGACTGATCATCAAGCTCAATACCGTAATCCTGCCCTGACCACATATCCCTTCAGCTAGAAGAACTATACCTAAATGTTTTGGCCTTAACCACTTTCTGATGTAGTCATGAAGATAAATGTGACTTCAATTTACAGTATTTGGTCCTATGAGTGCTGTATCTTGGGTACAAGTTTAATTAGATAATGTATTAATAGATTTACTTATTAATAAATGGAACATGTAACAAATGGTGGATTTTAATAGCAACAGGCTGAAGGTTAATTGGAGTTGAAAGAATTGGGTGCTGTGATTGAATGCACTGTAGTTTCATCAACTTCATGTCTGGACTCTACCTGAACAAAGTTTGCAGAAAACATACCTGGTTTACAATCCTTGTAAAAACAATATAAATATCGGTGACTGGTGCTTTCCAAAAGAAAAGAGGAGGCCATTCGGTCCATTATAGTTGGTGCTAGCTCTTTGAAAGAGTGATTGAATTGATCTCACTCGATATCCCTTTCCAAACAACGCTGAAAGTTTCTAATATTTAGCAAATTTGCACTTTGGAAGTTCCCATTGAACCTATTTCTGTCACAAAATCATCATCTCTCCGTGGCTCTTATGCAAATTATTTAAACTTAAATCTAGTTCCTTTGGTTACCAGACTCGATGGTACCCCAGGAGTTTCACCCCTGCCTGATGAGCTACGCCTCATAAAACCATGGCAAACGAAACAGGAACAAACGGGCTCAGCTTTAAAGTATGTGAAACTTGAAAGGGTTCAGAAAAGACTTACAAGGATGTTGCCAGTGTTGGAGGGTTTGAGCTCTCGGGAGATGCTGAATAGGCTGGGGCTGTTTTCCCTGGAGTGTCAGAGGCTGAGAGATGACCTTATAGAGGTTTATAAGATCATAAGGGGCATGGATAGTATAAATAGACAAGGAGTGGGAGGGTATAGAACTAGAGGGTATAGGTTTAGGGTGAAAGGGGAAAGATATAAAATAGACCACTTTTTCACACAGAGGGTGGTGTATGGAATAAGCTGCCAGAGGAAGTGGTGGAGACTGGTACAAATACAGCATTTAGAAGGCATCTGGATGGGTACAGGAATAGGAAGGGTTTAGAGGGATATGGGCCAAGTGCTGGCAAATGGGACGAGATTAGGTTAGGATATCCGGTCAGCATGGATGGGTTGGCCCAAAGTGTCTGTTTCCTTGCTGTACATCTCTATGAGAAGCAAAGGTGAAGTGAGGGAAGGCATTTTCACTTGGTGAGCAGCAAGGGTATGGATTATATGACCTGGAAATGTGATGGAGGCAGGTTCAATGAGGCATTCAAGGTGGGCATTGGATGGTTATTTAGATAGAAATGGTGTGCAGGGATGTGGGAGAAAAGGCAGGAGATTGGCGCAAGGTAATGATGCTCATTTTTAGAGCCAGCACAAGACATGCTGGGCCGAATGGCCTCTTTCATGCCGTAACACATACGCGATTCTGAGAGAAAGGGGCAACCAGAGTGTGACACCAACTCTTCAGTTGGACGATGGAAACGAGGGCTCAGAGAGATGATGGCTTGGTGTTAATCCAGATACAAAAAGTATGATGCTGGAAAAGCACAGCCAGTCAGCCAGCATCTGAGGAACAGAATAGTCAACATTTCGAACATAAGCTCTTCATCAGGAATGTTAATCCAGGGACCCAGGTAATGATCTGGGGACCCAGGTTCAAATCCCACCATGGTCATTGGTGAAATTGAATTCAATAGAAGTCTGGAATTAAGAGTCTAACGATGACCATGAATACATTGTCGATTGTTGGAAACTAGGGAAGGGAACAACCATCCTTACCTGGTCTGCCTCTCATGTCTGTCTGGATTGTCAGCAGTGTGGTTGACTCTTAACTGCCCTCTGGTATGGGGAATTAATGCTGGCCTAGCCAGTGACACCCTCATCCCAAGTGAATAATAAAGGACTCCAGAGGTTCTGTGCAATTACACCTGGGGTACGGAGGTGGGGTAGTGATTGGACTAGGGCTGTGACCAAGGGCAGGGCTGGGGGCAGATGAGGTCCATGATTACTGCCCCTGTCTGTGGCAAGAGGCCACGTGTAATGCTTCTCTTTGTCACAGATGAGCAGTTGCTCTGATGCTCTGGACATATCACAGAGATTGGCACACCAACACATTGATGTCTGGTTTATAATTGGCTGCCCATGTATGCCCCACCTGAGAAAAATAAGGGGGACTATTGCCCCTACCATTCATTGTCACAACAAGATGACACCAAGGGATTCCACCCCACCTCAGGGGGAATCCTGCGGTGGTGAGAGTGGTGCTGTCCCCATTTATCTGCTGCCATGTATTTGGAAGGTGCCATCAAAGGAGAACTGGTGAGTCACTGCTGTCCACCCAGACGGTACACATTGTTGTCACTCATCGTCAGGTGGAGGGAGTGTTTTTAAGATGGTGGATATGGTGCCAATCAAGTGGGCTGCTTTGACCTGGATGGCTCTGAACGTTTTGAGTGTCATTCAGACAAGGCAAGTGGAGACTAACCCATCACACTCCGATCTTGTGCTTTCTTATGGGTGGACAGGCTTTGAGGAGTCAGGGAGTGAGTTACTTGCTACAGAATTCCTGGACTCTGCTCTGCTCTGCTCTGGTTACCACAGGTTATATGGGCTGGTCCAGTTCATTTCCTGGTCAATGGTAACCCCCAGAAGTTGATATCAGGGGAATCAGTGGTGGAAATACCGTAGAATGTCAAATTGTAGATGGTCAATGCCTGGTACTTGGGTGTAGTGCAAATGTAATTTGTTCCCTAACAGCCCGAGTCCTGAGTACTGCCGAGATCCTGCTGCAGGTGACACATTCTGCTTCGATATGTAAGCCATCTCAAGTACATGTGCAGACACTGGCAAATGACCCTGCTTCTGCTCTTTCAATGGAGGAAGGTTATGAAGTAGTGGCTGAGGATGGTTGGGCCTGGGACACTACCCTGAGGAACTCCTAGAATAATGTTTTAGAACTGATATGGCTGACCTCTAACAATGCCTTTGTGACAGGTATGACTCCAACCAGCAGGGAGATTTCCGTATTCCCACTGACTCCAACCTTACCATGGCTCCTCAATGTTGCTCTTTGTTAGTGTAGTGTTGGCATCAAGGGCAGTCAGTTGCACAGGTAAGCACTGACTCAGACACCCAGACCAACAGGCACGCACACGCGCACACAAACACACATAGAACAACAGCAGTTTCATCAAGGATTAAACCAAAAGGGGTTGAACATTAGTAATATAGCTAGGGATACATTTTATGCCTTAGGAATTGGAATAATGTTATATCCGAATCCTGATTTTTTTTTTCTGATATTATGCAGGGGATTCATCCCCTGAGCCCTTTTCGCTGTAATCAGCATTATCACTTAACAAAGCACAGTCTCTCAGTTACAGAATTATACACAAAACTATTATTGGAGCATAAGAGGCACAAAGTTCATCGAAAGCTTTCACATATTAGCTTATTCAGCATCTTATTTCATTATATATGTCCCACTGCTGCTGCACCTCTCTGGTCCATTATAGAATTATTGTGTGGAAACAGACTATTGGGCCCAACAAGTCCGCACTGACAGAGTAACTCATCCAGAACCATTCCCCCATTACTCTACATTTACCCGACATACACATCCCTGAATACGATGGGCAATTTCCCATGGGCCAATTCACCTAAGCTGCACATCTTTGGACTGTGGGACGAAACCGGAGCACCCGGAGGAAACCTACACAGACATGGGGAGAATGTGTAAACTCCACATTGACAGTCGCCTGAGGTTGGAATCAAACCTGCGTCCCTGGCGCTACGAGGCAGCAGTGCTAACCACTGAGCCATTGTGCCGCCCAAATGACTAAGGCGATTTGTTTCACACGTACCCAGAAGAAATAACAAGTATCAGTGTCTCACCGATTTCCATCACTGGTGAAGAGGGATTTGGATTTTGGATGTATTATGGTCTGTTTCAGGAGTTGCATTGGCAAAGCTATTTCAAGGTTGGTTAAAAATGTGCATTTGTGGTTAACTTTCTAACTTTTCTTTACAAATTTGAGATCTTTTCACACCCATTTGTGCTACTCCGGTGTTAAATTACCTTTAGATGGAGCAGTAAAAGGTAAAAGGAGGGAGGAGGGACTTGGGGGAGGTCTTAGCCTGCTTGGCGCACTTTCCTCATTCCTGAAGAAGGGCTCATGCCCGAAACGTTGATTCTCCTGCTCCTTGGATGCTGCCTGACCTGCTGCGCTTTTCCAGCAACACATTTTCAACCTGTGCCATGCCAGCATTAGTGCCACCCTTAAAGGAGCTTGGTTTAACATCTTACTCAGTGTTCAGCTTTTGCCAAGAGGTCATGTCTTATTGCCTGCTGCACATTACAATCCCACTACTTTCGAAGCTTGAGTTTATGCTGTCATCAGCTAAGCCATACTGACACAGGCTGCTAAGCATAATGTCTTGACACTTGATGGTTGGTGTTTGGACTAAAGGTCAGAAGTCTAACAAGTAAAAACTGAAAGGACTGCGGATGTTGTAAATCAGAAACAAAAATAGAGAGTTTGCGGGAAAAGCTCAGCAGATCTGGCAGCATCTATGGAGAGAAATCAGAGTTAATGTTTGGGTCAAGTGGAGGGTTCTGAGGAAAGGTCGCTCAACCTGGAACGTTAACTCTGATTTCTCTCCATGGATGCTGCCAGACCTGCTGAGCTTTTCCAGCAATCTCTGTTTTTGTTTCTGAGATCTAACAAGTGCCGTACACACATCCTACATCACTCCCTTCCTTTTGTACTCTAGGCTCCTGTTAATAAAGCCAAGAATATTGTGTGCTCTATTCACAAGACACTAGGTTATAGTCCAACAGGCTATAACAGGTGGGCGTCCAACAGGTGGGTGGCATGGTGGCATAGTGGTTAGCACTGCTGCCTCACAGTGCTAGAGACCCGGGTTCAATTCCCGACTCAGGCGACTGACTGTGGCGTTTGCACATTCTCCTCGTGTCTTGCGTGGGTTTCCTCCCGCAGGCCAGGTGAATTGGCCATGCTAAATTGCCCGTAGTGTGAGGTAAAAGGGGTAAATGTAGGGGAATGGGTGGGTTGCGCTTCGGTGGGTCGGTGTGGACCTGTTGGGTCGAAGGGCCGGTTTCCACACTGTAAGTAATCTAAACTTAATATCATTGAGAGGCTACACTCCGAAAGCTTGTGGTTTCAAATAAACTTGTTGGACTGTAACCTGGTGTCATGTGACTTCTGACCTTGTCCAACACTGGCACTTCCACATTTCGGGAAAAAGGGAACAGATTTTTCCAACTCTTTGATTAAATGTAAAATCAATTGGCAGTAAATGGCTGAAATTGTCAATCACAGTTCATCTGCAACACTCTGGCTCTAGTTGAGACTGTACCCCAAAGTTTTGAGAAAGAAATCTAAAGATTGACCACAGGTTTAACCCTGTCCTCATCTAACGTCCATAGAAACTTGTCAGTGTCATCAACTTCCATTCAACTGCTTTATATTTCTCATTGTTACATTCAAATTCATTTGAACCCTGCCTACCCCCAATCTATAGGAAGGATGTTCACGACAACCAGGGAGTCCAGAACCAGGGGTCACAGTCTCAGGATGAGGGAGAAACCATTTTGGACCACAATGAGGAGAGAAGTCTTCACCCAGACAGCAGTGAGTCCATGGAATTCTCTGCCACAGAGAGAGGTCAAGACCAATCCATTGAATATTTTCCAGAAGGTCATCCTGTTATAGAAAAGATATTGTCAAACTGGAGAGGGCTCAGAAAAGATTTATCAGGATGTTACCAGGGATGGAAGGTTGGTGTTATAAAAATAGGCTGGGATTTTTTTTTACTGGAGCATAGGAGGCTGAGGGGTGACCTTATAGAGGTTTATAAAACCATGGGGGGCATGGATAGGGTAAATAGACAAGGTCTTTTCCTCAGGGTGGAGGAGTTCAAAATTAGGGGACATATTTTTAAGGTGAGAGGAGAAAGATTTAAAAATGACATGAGGGACAACTTTTTTTATTTCACGCAGAGAGCAGTTTGAGTGTGGAATGAACTTCCAGAGGAAGTGGTGGATGTGGGTGCAGTTACAACATTTAAAAGATATTTGGGTAAGTGCATGAATAGGAAAGGTTTGGAGGAATATGGGCCGAGTCCAGGCGGGTGGGCCTAGATTAGTTTGGGAACATGGTCAGTGTGGACTAGTTGGACCGGAGGGTCTGTTTCTATGTTGTATGACTCTAAGCAGGTAGATATCGTTCTTCGCAGGAACAGGGGACTGAGTCGGATGATCAGCCAGGATCATATTGACTGGGGGAGCAGGCTCAAAGGGGCGAATGGCCTACTCCTACCTTCAATGTTTCTGTCCCATTTCTTGGCACTCCAAACCACTGCTTCCCCTCCCCCCCCCCCCACCCCCCATCCACACACAGCTAGAATCTGCCAGCATAGAGCTTCCCCCTGGCGTGCACTCCCACTGGCACCTCGGAACTGGGTCAATCCATCTTGGAACCTCCCTCCCTCGTTTTCAAGACACTTCCCTATGGCCAATCCGTGAGGAGTTTAGAAGGAGCCTATAACAAATCCACTGTAGTGCTTAAAGATTCCAATTTAGTGCAGACAAAGCACATTCCAATAATTAACTACTTTCTCACAACGTAACCAATGACAGAGACTGTATTAAGTTAACCCTGTATCCAACCTCTACTTTCAAATACCTCCCCGATTCTCTCTCTTCAATAAATTCTCGTCTCCTCCCACTGTGACCTGTCCTGTTTTCCTGACTGTCCCTCTTGCTTGATAGTTCTGCCCTACACACCCTCAGAACAAAAAAGTCTTCTTTGGGAATGAGTACCGTGTCTCCCAGGACAGATGAACAAATCTCCACAAAACTCAGCTACACTCACCCCTCTGTGGTTTATTCTTTCTGGTTCTGTCCACATTATCATGGTTCTAATTGGATTTAAAGCAGTTTTCTCTTTGGAATCTTTAATTCAACTTCCATTAGCAAAGTCACAGAGTACTGGAGGAGGGCTTTCAGCCCATCCTAACTATGCTGGCTCCCTGCAAATTCTTCTTTTTAACTTTTGATCTAATTACCTCTTGAAAGTCACTATTGAATCTGCTTCCATCATTAAATTAAGCAGTATATTGCAGATCCTAACACAATAATAATAAAGGCCTTTCTCATCTCAGCCTTTTGTTGATGAACATAAGCCTATTTTCTAATCCAAGAAAACTTCTCAAATGTAACAACCATTCACCTCAATCATCTCTGGTTCACAGAGAACAATCTAAGAATCTCAATAGAAACTGAAAGAATAGCAGATGCTGTAAATCAGAAACAAAAACAGAAGTTGCTGGAAAAGCTCAGCAGGTCTGGTAGCATCTGTGGAGAGAAATCACACGTGTTAACATTTCAGATTGAGTGACCCTTCCTCAGTTCACTCACACTCAGTTCTGAGCAAGGGTGACCTTACCTGAAACACTGACTCTGATTTCTCTCCATAGATGCTGCCAGACCCGCTGAGCTTTTACAGCTATTTCTGATTTGTTTGAAGATTCTCAAGGCTACCCAGATAACAACAACTAGAGTCAGGTAACAATACAGCTCTTCACAGATGGAGTCACTTGATGTAATTGCTCCATTGGCAAGTTCACTCTACATAACTTCAGTTCTGAAAGGGGACACACTGCCTGTGATCTTATTCAAGACCTGCCAACTTTGTGATGATGCCCTTTAATTCTGCACTCTCAGCCCAAGTTACAGGATCGACCTTGAATTAAGGTATCAATATCTCCTTTTATTTACAAGTTGTGAACCACAGCCCCTCTGACTCTGCCTCAGTAATATTGAGCTTGTCTCTGAAAAAACCCTCATTTGGAGTACTGTGAGCAGATCTGGGCACCACACCTCAAAAAGGATACCTTGGCCATTGGGGCAGTACAAGCAAGGCTTACAAGAATGATACCTGGACCTCAGGAGTTAAGTTATGTGGAGAGATTATACAAATTAAGCTTGTTTTCTTTAGAATTTAGAAGGTTGTGGGATGATCTGATCAAAGTCTTCACAATATTAACAGGAAAAAAAACAGGGTAGATAAAGATAAACTATTTCCACTGGTTGGCGATTCTAGAGCTAGGGGTCATAGTCTGAGAATCAGGGCCAGACCGTTCAGGAGAGATGTTGGGAAGCACTTCCACACACACAGGGTAGGAGAGGTTTGGAACACTCTACCACAAACGGCAGTGAATGCTGGATCAGCTATTAATTTTAAATCTGAGACAGATAAATTATTGTTAAATAAAGCTATCAAGGGATATGGGCCAAAGACAGGTGAAGGGAGTTAGGCTACAGATCAGCCATGATCTTACTGAATGGTGGAACAGGCTAGAGGGGCTGAATGACCTACTCCTGTTTCTGGAAACCAGTGATTTGAGATTAAAAGCGGGCTTGTTGTGCTTTTAGAGTCGTTATTGACCAGGATATTACATAATATTAATTTGTTGACTCAGACACAGGTGAGAATGGGAACTCACTGCCTTGTTGAGCGGCTAAGATAGACAGTAACAGGACTCGACATACAAGGGAGAAGGGAATGGAAGCATACACTGTTAGGGGTTCATGTGGCTAATAAACATTGGTATGGATCTAATGGGCTGAATGGCCTGTTTCTGTGCTGTACTTTCCATGTCAATCCAAGTAGATGCAACACTGAGTCCAGTTCAGGCAGAACGAGGAACAGTCAATGTGGGACACTCATGCCTCCTTGTGGCTAACTTGAGCCTAGTGTTTGCAGAAGCATCAGAAATAAGATAAGAATTAAAATTGTTGTCAGAATTAGGTTTTATTGTCACATGTACTCAAATACAGGGAGACAGGAGTACATTGAAAAGTGTACAATGTCATCATTCCCACCACCATCTGAGGTACCTCGGTGCAAAATCTTTAGTAAGGGAATGTGCCAAAAGGGGGAAAGAAGAACAAAATGTAACTTGATACTAAATTTTTTTTTCAACTCTCCTCCGCTCCAAAAAATTTGCTCCCTCTTTAGGAATACCTAACCCAAACCCTTTTTTAAAACTTTCTCTGAGAAACAACTCCTTAACCACTCCTCCATAATGGGGCGCTGTGTTTATTGTATAACCATTCAAAAATAAAGTGTGGGGCTCTTGTGGTACAATGGTAGCATCCCTAGTCCTGAAACAGGAGACCCAGGTTCAAGTTCCACCCTGCTCCAGATGCAAACAGATCGATTAGAAAATACTGACAATATGAAGTTCCTTGGGCCACTCGGCAAAATTAGAGTCAGAGATGTACAGCACAGAAACAGATCCTTTGGTCCATGATGACCAGATATCCCAAAGTAATCTAGTCCCATTTGCCAGCACTTGGCCCATATCCCTCTAAACCCTTCCTGTTCATATATCCACCCAGATGCCTTTTAAATGTTGGAATTGTACCAGCCTCTACCAGTTCCTCTGGCACCTCATTCCAGACACGCACCACCCTCTGCATGAAAAAGTTGCCCCTTACGTCCCTTTTAAAACTTTCCCCTCTCACCCTAAATCTATCCCCTCTAGTTCTGGACTCCCCCATCCCAGGCAAAAGACCTTGTCTATTTATCCTACCCACACCCCTCACTATTGTCTAATGCTTACAAAAGATTTTTGCAATTGAAAATGGACTCTTCAAAATATACCCATGAGGAAAAAAATCTATTTTGGAGATGGTTAACTTGCCCCAATATTTCATCTCAGATGCACCATTGTACAGCAGCCCAGAAATCTCTATAAGGGCCGTGCCTAATTCAGCAGTTTAATGATGCATTGCATGCAGAGACATGTAAAGGGACCACATGATCTTGAAAAATGGAAATAACTAATTGCTCTTTTTCTTTATTTTAGAATTAACTCCCTAAAACTAACCTTAAGCAAAGCAAACACCATTAACACAAAGCGTTGGGTTTACTATTTAGAATTTTTCACGTTCCTCTAAGTAGGATATTCTAAGTAACATTCACCATAACCTCGAATGCATTTTAATCCTCTCAGTTTACATGCAGTTGAATGGGACTGAGGGAAGGATTCCTGGCAATGACTTCAGGCCTCTTTCCTGTTAAATTGGATTTGTTTACCACAACAACAGAGGGAAAATATTAAAAGATTACAAGGCTTTATTTAGATTGTTCCAGAGATTGTTCCATAGCACTCATTTCAAAGACATTGCATTTGTCAAGGACCTTATTTCTTAGAAAAACTCCTTACACTGAATTACTTTTAACTGCCGTAATGCAAGCATGTCAATTTATTACCAGCAACAGTGGGATATATGCCTTATTGCCAGATTACAACGGGATTTTGACCAGATGGGCTAATGAGCTGAGAAGTGGCAGGTGGAGTTTAATTTAGATAAATGCGAGGTGCTGCATTTTGGGAAAGCAAATCTTTGCAGGACTTATACACTTAATGGTAAGGTCCTCGGGAACGTTGCTAAACAAAGACACCTTGGAGTGCAGTGGAGTCGCAGGTTGATAGTATAGTGAAGGCGGCATTTGGTATGCTTTCCTTTATTGGTCAGCCAGATATCCCAACCCAATCTAGTCCCACCTGCCAGCACCCGGCCCATATCCCTCCAAACCTTTTCTATTCATATGCCCATCCAGATGCCTCTTAAATGTTGCAACTGTACCAGCCTCCATCACTTCCTCTGGCAGCTCATTCCATACAGGAGTTGGGAGGTCATGTTGCAGCTGTAAACGACATTGGTTAGGCCACTGTTGGAATATTGTGTGCAAATCTGGCCTCCTTCCTATCAGAAAGATGTTGTGAAACTTGAAAGGGTTCAGAAAATATTTGCAAGGATGTTGCCAGGGTTGGAGGATTTGAGCTATCGAGAGAGGCTGAACAGGCTGGGGCTGTTTTCCCTGGAGCATCAGAGGCTGAGGGGTGATCTTATAGAGGTTAATAAAATCATGAGGGGCATGGATAGGGTAAATAGACAAAGTATTTTCCCTGGGGTGGGGAAGTCCAGAACTAGAGAGCATAGGTTTAGGGTGAGAGGGGCAAGATAAAGAAGAGACCTAAGGGGCAACTTTTTCAAACAGAGGGTGGTACGTGTATGGAATGAGCTGCCAGAGGAAGTGATGGAGGCTGGTACAATTGCAACATTTAAGAGGCATCTGGATGGGCATATGAATAGAAAAGGTTTGGAGGGATATGGGCCGGGTGCTGGCAGGTGGGACTAGATTGGGTTGGGATGTCTGGCTGGCATGGACGGGTTGGACCGAAGGGTCTGTTTCTGTGCTGTACATCTCTATGACTGTTGTTACTAAGGTCCCATGTGCTCCAGAAGTGAGTAGCAACATCTCTAAACAGATTGATTCGAATGGCTTTGTGGGATCAGGAATACAGGACGATGAGTGTCCACTGCGACATTGTGTTGGCATGAGCTACACACGTAGTTGTGTACGAAGAATAAGTTCGACAATTGACCAGACATTTGTAATTGTGCATCAGAATTACCAGAACATGGAGGGCTGAAAAGCTGAAGAATAGAACTGCCAACTGCACTGAAACAGCATAGTAGGTTCGGCATCAAATAGGTGTGAAGAAAATGTAATTGGCATACACTGCATACAATGAGTTTGGTTTTCCTTGTATTTGTTCGTGGAACGTGGGCATCACTGGCTATGCTGGCATTGACTGCCCAGCTCTACATACCCTGGAGAAAATGCCGGTGAACTGTCTTCTCGAACCAATCTGGTCCATGCTGAGCAGGGACACCCACACTGCTGTTTGCAAGGAGTAAGCTCCAGGAGTTTGAACCAGCAATAATGAAGGAACAGTGATATAGTCCAGTGTCAGGATTGCACAAGTGGAGGGGAACCTCCAAGGGCTGGTATTCCCATGTATTGGCTGCCCTTGTCTTTCTAGATGGAAGTGGCTGAAGGTTTTCTATAGGTATGTCAGAAATAAAAGAATGACTAGAGTAAGATTAGGGCCATTCAAGGATAATAGTGGGAAGTTGGGCATGGAGTCGGAAGAGATAGGGAAAGCACTAAATGAATGTTTCTCGTTAGTATTCACACTGGAAAAAGGCAATGTAGTTGAGGAGAATACTGAGATACAGGCCACTAGCCTAGAAGGAATTCAGGTTCAGCAGGAGGTGGTGTTAGCAATTCTGGTAAGTGTGAAAATAGATAAGTCCCCTGGACCGGATGTGTTTTATCCTAGGATTCGCTGGGAAGCCAGGGAGGAGATTGCACAGCCTTTGGTTTTAACCTTTATGTCGTCATTGTCTAAAGAAAGTGCCAGAGGACTGGAGGATAGTAAACGTTGTCCCCTTGTTCAAGAAGGGGAGTAGAGACAACCCTGGGTTGTTAAGAAGGCATATGATGTGTTAGTTTTTATGAGTAGAGATATTGAGTTTTGGAACCATGAGGTCATGCAGTAGCTGTACAAAACTCTGGTGCAGCCATACTTGGGAATATTGCAGCCAGTTCTGGTCATCGCATCATAGGATGGATATGGAAGCTTTGGAAAGTGTTCAGAGGAGATTTACTTGGATGTTGCCTGGTATGGAGGGAATGTCTTATGAGGAAAGGCTGAGAGACTTGAGGCTGTTTTCATTAGAGAGGAGGAGGTCCAGAGGTGACTTACTTGAGACATACAGGATAATCAGAGGATTAGACAGGGTGGACAGTGAAAGCCTTTTACCTTGCAACAGTAGTACACTCACCAACTTTAAGAGCATTTACGTGGTCATTGGATAGGCAGATAGACAAGAACAGAATAGTGTAGGTTAGATGGGTTTCAGATTGGTTCCACAGATCGGCATAACATCAAGGGCTGAAGGGCCTGTACTATGCTGTAATGTCCTATGTTCTATGTTTGGACAGTGCTGTTGAAGGGAGTCTTGGTGAATTCTGCATGGCTTCTGTTAATAGAGTCACAGATGTACAGCACGAAAACAACCCTTCAGTCCAACTCGTCCATGCTGACCAGGTATCCTAAATCAATCGAGTCCCATTTGCTAGCACTTAGCCCATATCCCTCTAAACCCTTCCTCTTCATATACGCATCTGCTACTGAGCATCGATGCATGTTAAAGGTGTTGGGTTGGATGTAAATCAAATGAGGTGCTTAGGTCAAGATAGTATCAAGCTTCTTGTGTGATAATGTACCTGCAGCCATCCAGGCAAGTGGAGAGGATTTAATCACACACTTGACATGTGCCTTATGAATGGCATACAGGAGGTATATGGGTCATCACAGAATTAACAGCCTCTTGTTCCTGTAGCCACCAAACTTAAATATTTTGTCTACTCCAGTTTCTGGAAAATAGTAACTTCGATGGCAGTACACTGGCTCAGTGGCTAGCACTGTTGCCTCACAGTGCCAGGGGCATCGGCTCAATTGCACCTTCGGACGAGTGTCTATGTGAAGTTTGCACATCCTCCCCATATCTGCGTGGGTTTTCTTCGCGTGCTCCGGTTTCCTCCCACAGTCCAAAGATGCACAGGTTGGTGTAGATTGGCCATGCTAAATTGCCTATTGTAGCCAGGAAAGTGCAGGCTAGGTGGGTTAGAGGGATGGGTGGGTCTGGGTGAGATGCTCTGCAGAGGGTCAGTCTGGACTCAATGGGCTGAATGGCCTGCTTCCGTATTGTAGGGGTTCTATGATGTTGATAGCGGCAGATTCAATGATGGTAACACCATTAAACAGACGGTGATGGCTGGATTCTCTCGAAGATAGTCATTGCCTGACGAGAATTTGGCACTGTCTTAGTCCACTGTTGTTGAGATCTTGATGCATTTGGACATGGGCTACTTCAGTATCTGAGGAGCAGCAAATGGTGCCAAGCATTGGGCAATGATGAGCAAGAATCTCACTTCTGACCTCTCAATGGCAGGAGCCCGGTTGGGAGAGGGGTGGAGAAGTAGCAGCTGAAGATGGAGAGGGCTAATATCCCTGTAGGACCAGTGTATGAAATTCACTACTTAATCATTAAACTAACTTCATAAGATGAGTGGTTTTAAAATGTTATCTTTAACTTAAGGTGAAACAGAATGTTCTGAAGAGGATTGGGTCAGGTAAACCCTTCAGCTCAGAGACAAGCCCATATAATCTGACTGCCATGGGGGAAGAAACTCAATCAAAAACCAGTTGAAGTTTCCGATGGAGTCTTTGCATCTTTGCACAAGACCTCAAGAAAGAATAGGTTGGTGAGAGGTAATTTGTCCCAAAAGGAACAGAATCAATAAGGCTCCTGGCAATTTGAACAACAAGGAGTTGCTGAGAAGTTTGCATTGCCGAAGCTGGAAGATTCAAGTCTAGAAAACTGAATTTCAAAGGGTATTAAAGTCTTGGACCTCGCCCAGACAGCTGGGAGTTACTTTGGAATTGTTCCCACGCTGCTACATATCTGCCAAAAATCTTCAGCATGGACATTTCTTGATTGCCTTGCTTAATGCAAAAATACCTTTTCTTTGGTTTTGTGTCTAAGCTCCTGTTAATGTTTGATTTTGTTGATTTCACTTTGCTGGTTACAGATTAAGTCTTAAAACATGAAATTTTGCCTTTCGGTTATTTCCATCGGTGGCTTGGGAATTAATCTCTTTAAAAGTTATCAGTTCTCACAGGACCATAATAAATCAGGTGGTCATGTTGGATTGATTAGAATGTAGAACAGTTCAGCACGGTACTGGCCCTTCAGCCCTCAATGTTGTGCCAACCTTTTATCGTATCCAAAGATCAAACTAACCTACATACCCCCTCCATTTTACTACATCCACATATCTATGAAACAGTCGCTTAAATGTCCCAAATGTCATTGACTCTACAACCACTGTTAGCAGTGCATTCCATGCACCTACCACTCACTGGGCAAAGAACCTACCCCAGAAATCTCCCCTAAACCTTCCTCAAATCACCTTAAAATTATGCCCCCTTGCGATAGCCATTCCCACCCTGGGAAAAAGTCTCTGACTATTCACTCTATGCCTCTCATCACCTTGTACACCTCTATCAAGTCACCTCTCATCCTTCTTCACTCCAATGAAAAAAGCCCTAGTTCCCTCAATCTTTCTTCCTAAGACATGCCCGCCAGTCCAGGCACCATCCTAGTAAATCTCATCTTTCCTATAATGAGGCAACCAGAACTGAACACAATATTCCAAGTGTGATCTAACCAAGGCTCTGTAGAGCCTCAGCATAACCTTGCTGCTCTTAAACTCAATCCCCCTGCTAATGAAAGCCAACACACCAAATGCCTTCTTAAACAACTCTATCAACTTGGGTGGCAACTTTGAGTGATATCTATGGACATAGAACCCTCTGTTCCTCCACATTGCCAAGAATCCTGTCTTTAACCCTACACTCTACACAAATTCAACCTTCCAAAGTGAATCATTTCACACTTTTCTTGGTTGAACTCCCTCTGCCACTTCTCAGCCCAGTTCTGCATTCTGTCAATGTCCCACTGCAACCTACAACAGCCTCCACACTATTCACAACTCCATCAGCCTTCATGTATCGGCAAACTTACTAACCCACCTTTCCACTGCCTCATCCAAATCACTTAAAAAAATCAAAGACTGGAGGTTCCAGAACAGATCCCTGTGGAAACACCAGTGGTCACCAAGCTCCAGGCTAAAAACTTTCCATCTACTACCACTCTCTGTCTTCTGTGGGCCAGCCAGTTCTGTATCCAGGCAGCCACATTTCCCTGTATCCCATGCCTCCTTACATTCTGAATGAGCCTACCTTACCAAATGCCTAGCTAAAATCCATAACCACATCCACTGCTCTACCTTCATCAATATGTTTTGTCACACCCTCAAAGAATTCAATAAGGCTCGAGAGGAATGACCTGCCCCTCACAAAGCCATGCTGATTATCTCTAATCAAACTATGCTAAATTTTCTAAATAATCATGAATCCTGCTTCTCAGAATCCTCTCCAATAATTTGCCCACTACCGATGTAAGACCTACTGGTCTGTAATTGCTAGGGTTATTCGTTTTCCCTTTCTTGAACAAGGAAATAATATTTGCCATCCTTCAATTATCTGATACTACTCCAGTGGACAGTGAGGATGCAAAGATTATCACCAAAGGCACATCAATCTCTTCCCTCACTTCCTGTAGTAATCTTCTGGCCAGGGGAATTATCTATTCACATGTTTTTCAAAATTTCCAGCACATCCTCCCTCTTAACATCAGCCTGTTTCATGCTGTCGTCACAAACAACATGATCCCTCTCAGTAGTGAGTACTGAAGGTAAAAACTATGACTGCAGATGCTGGAAACCAGATTCTGGATTAGTGGTGCTGGAAGAACATAGCAGTTCAGGCAGCATCCGAGGAGCAGTAAAATCGACGTTTCGGGCAAAAGCCCTTCATCAAGAATACAGCTGTATTCCTGATGAAGGGCTTTTGCCCGAAACGTCAATTTTACTGCTGCTCAGATGCTGCCTGAACTCCTATGTTCTTCCAGCACCACTAATCCAGGATTGAGTACTGAAGCAAAGTATTCATTAAGAACATCCCCTACCACCTCCGACTCCAGGTACAAGTTCCCACCACTATCCCTAATCTGCCCTACCCTCACTCTGGCCATCCTCTTGTTCCTCACCTAAGTATAGAGCATCTTGGGGTTTTCTTAATCCTACCCGCCAAGGTTTTTTTCATGCCCCTTCTAGGTCTCCTAAATCGATTCTTCAGTTCCTTCCTGGCGACCTTAGAACCCTAGAGAGTCCTGTCTGATCCTTGCTTCCTCACTAAGGAAGCTTCCTTATTCTAGTCAAGAGGATGTTTCACATTCCTTGTCATCCAAAGTTCCTTCACCCTACTATCCCTTCCTTGCCTCAGTGGGACAAACCTATTCAGCACCGGCAGCAAATGCTCCCTAAACAACCTCCACATTTCTGTCGTGCGTTTCCCTGAGATATCTGCTCCCAATTTATGCTCCACAGTTCCTGCCTAAGAGTGTTGTAATTCCCCCAACCCAATTAAATACTTTCCCAGACCGTCTGCCCCATCCCTCTCCAATGACTACAATAAAGGTCGGTGATAACGATCACAACTCCCTGAAATACTCTCCTGAGAGATCTGACACCCAACCTGGTTCGGCGCCAAGCACCAAATCCAATATGGCCTCCCCTCATATTCAGTCAGGAATCCTTCCTGGACATACCTAACAAAATCTGCTCCATCCAAACTATTGGAACTAAATAGGTTCCAATCAATATTAGGGAAGTTAAAGTCACCCATGACAACAATTCTGTTACTTCTGTATCTTTCCAAAATCTGCCCCTCCTAGTCTCTGTTGCCACTGAGGAGTCTATAGAAAGCTACCAGTAAAGTGACTGCTCCTTTCCCGTTTCTGACTTCCACCCATACTGACACTAGACAAACCCTCCCTTTCTGCATGTGATACTATCCCTGATGAGCAATGCCACGCCCCCACCTCTTTTACCTCCCACCCTATTCCTTTCGAAGCATCTAAACCCCTGAACATTCAACTAGCACTCCTGCCCACTCCAGTCTCCGCAATTCTAGAATAGACACTGGAATTCTCAGGAATTGGTCAGACTTTGCAGTTACTTTTGCTACAGTCAGTAGAAAACCAACAAGGCTATTCCTATTGTACAGGCGTTGAAAGAGAAGACTCGTCTGTTATTGCCTTGAATCAATCAATGGTTTCATTTGAAGGTAGTAGCAAAGAAATTACGACTGGATTTGACAGTAGGAGTTAAAAAAGCAGAGGCCATTAATTATTGGCTAAACATTGCAATCTTGAAGAGAATATTTCAATTACAAATGGAACAACTCGAATTTGAGAAGGACAGTTTTAAAATTTTGAATTTGAGAAAGAAAGCAAAAGACAGGAAGGAAATGCAAAATACCTGAATTAGGATAGGAAAGAGCAAGAGGAAAGAATTTGAATTTCAAAAAGTGCGAGAAATGAAAGTAAAATAGTATGAGAAATAGAAAGGAAAGTTGAAATGGGCAGAGGAAAGCTTAGGTAAAATCAATGACTGCAGATGCTGGAAACCATATTCTGGATTAATGCTGGAAGAGCACAGCAGTTCAGGCAGCATCCGAGGAACAGTAAAATCGACGGTTCGGGCAAAAGCCCTTCATCAGGAATAAAGCTCTTCCAGCACCACTAATCCAGAGGAAAGCTTAGTTGGCTGAACAGAGCCTGGCTGTAAAACACGAGAATGGCATTAACAACGCTTGAGGCTAAACGCCAGCTCGCGGACACTTCCTCCTACTGCTCCCTGGACCATGACCCCACCTCCCACCACCAAACCATCATCTCCCAGACCATCCATAAACTCATCACCTCAGGGGATCTCACATCCACCGCCTCCAACCTCATAGTCCCACAACCCCACACCGCCCGTTTCTACCTCCTGCCCAAAATCCACAAACCCGACTGCCCCGGCCAACCCATTGTCTCAGCCTGATCCTGCTCCACCGAACTCATCTCTGCCTACCTCGACACGGTCCTGGCCCC
>NC_057731.1:52662049-52668841 GCF_004010195.1 Chiloscyllium plagiosum | reverse complement strand
GTTTTGCTTTTCGTGCGGTGGCAGGGGAAGGTGCCGGGAGTGGAGGTTGGGTTGGTGAGAGGTGTGTACCTGATAGGGGAGGGGGAGGGAAATATATCTTTGGTGGTGGGGTCTGTTTGGAGGTGGCGGAAATGACGAAGGATGATACGATGTATCTGGTGGTTAGTGGGGTGGTAGGTGAGGACCAGTGGGGTTCTGTCCTGGTAGCGATTGGAGGGGCGGGGTTCAAGAGCGGAAGAGCGGGAAGTGGAGGAGATGCAGACATCGTTAACCATGTCTGAGGAGAAATTCAGTCTTTGAGGAAGAGTGCCCCATCTTCCGCCTAGAAACCCTCCAAACACAAAACTAATGTAGTGTACAAAATCCCATGCAAGGACTGCACAAAACACTATATAGGACAAACAGGAAGACAGCTAACGATCCGCATCCACAAACATCAACTAGCCACGAAACAACACGACCAGCTATCCCTAGTAGCCACACACGCAGACAACAAGCAACATGAATTCGACTGGGACAACACTACCATTATAGGGCAAGCCAAACAAAGAACAGTGACCTGGACCCAATATACCGGCTACTACAGCGGACAGCTGAAACTGACAACCGGAAGCGGCAGGGACAGGCCACTATAAATGCCGGAGGAAACACCACAGAAGCGCTTCACAGGAGGCTCCCAAGCACTGAGGATGTCACCTGGACAGGGGACGAAACGTTTGCACCAAAAATTTCCAGCTCGGCAAACAGAACCACAACAATGTTTTATAAGTGGTACAATGTTCAAAGTTTTGAAAACTTGAGAGCTCATTCTAAAGAAAGTTAAAAAAATGTCCCTTTGGGAATAAAGATAACCTGGAAGACCAAAACGTTTCTAAGATCAGAGAAGTTGCAGTAACTGCACATTAGTGAAATACCTTCATTTGCAAACTCTCAGTGAAGCAGGAGAGATAAGAAAACTGCTTATAGTGGGGAAAATGGCTTAGGGGGAAGGAGTCGTCCCTCCTCACAGCAGTAAGACATCCAGCCTGGAGGTCAAGGTTGATCCAAGAGCACCAATGTGCTATCTTTGTCTTCAAAGATCACAAAGATCAAAGGTTGGCAATTAAAAGCAAGGCTCCATCATTTATAGGTTTGCATGATACTCACTCCATCCAGAAAATATTGTTTCAGTGAGTAAAACAGATGACAAACTAGTAGGTTCTACTCTACCAATAACAAAAGCAGAAATGGTTGGGGAAACTCAGCAGGTCTGACAATGTGTGTGGAGAGAAATCAGAGTTAGTCTCAGATCCAATGTCTTCCTTCCTGACATGAGTTCTGCCAGACCTTTTCCAGCAATTTCGGGTTTAGTTTCTGATTTCCAGTATCCACAGTTCTTTAGGTTCTACCTATTTAAGACAAAAATGGATCTGGGTGCAGAAAGTTCTGGAAGTTTTCTGTTTAAAAGATAAAGTTTCATCATTCTGGTCTGGCAAGGTAAGGGACCCTGAAAGATACATGTTCAGCCCATTCACTTCTACTGGCAGTGATTCGGCTGTAGACAAATTCCCAAACAAAAGCATGCAGATATAGATAGTGGTGAAACAAACACAGAATACTGGAGAAACACAGCATCTGTGCACAGAGAAACAAAGTTAATGTTTTGAGTCTGGTAGAATTATTTCAGAACTGAAGGATCACTGGACTCAAAACACTAACTCTGCTTCTCTCTCCACAGATGCTGCTAGACCTGTGGAGTTTCTCCAGCAATTCCTGCTTGATTTCCAGCATCCACAGATCCTTATTGTATTTCAGATATTAATGAACATTGCTTACCTTCTCTTTTGTATAAAGTTGATTTAAAATATAAGTGCCAAATCTTCAGGGGTGGTTGGTATATAAATGTCCAAATAGAAGTGGGATTACTTGGCTATGGATAACATATTGCCATCTCCAGTTGTTTCAAAAGAGCCTGTTCAAGGTGAAGTTTAAACAGGAAAAGCAAACAAACTTCAAAGAATCAATAGCTTGCTCTAGCTCTGCTGTGAGAAGTAATGTTTTTACTATAGATGTGGCCAAAGAGTTTAAAATGCAGCTGAATCATTTCAAAAGTCCATCACAGCATCAGGCTGAAACAAAACAGATAACGGCGCTAGGAAACAAGTTACAACTATCTGAATTAACAATTTAGGGAAAACAAAAGCAAGGGGTAGCAAAACAGCCATGATGTGGAGATTGTATTGGATTGGGGTAGACAAAGTCAGAAGTCCCACGATACCAGGTTATACTCCAACAGATTTATCTGAAATCTCAAGCTTTCGGAGCACTGTTTCTTTATTGGGTGATGAAGGAGCAGCACTACAAAAGCATGTGGTTTCAGATAAACCTGTTGTTGTGTGACCTCTGACGAAAGCAGGTATCACCAGCACTCGATGCGAATTATGAAACTAAGAAAGGAATGTTTTGAGGCAGAGTTGAAAAGCTGAATTAAAACTTCAGAATAATAAGAATCGTTCTTGCGAGAATGGAATGGGAGAAAGTTCAAACTCAGCAACAGGAGGGAAAGCAAGAAGAAATGGATTAACTCTGCTCTATCTCCACAGATGTTGCTGGACCTGTTGAGTTTCTCCAGCAATTTGTTTTTATTTCTGATATTCAACATCCACAATTTTTAATAAAAATTATATAGATAACCGAGGAGTCCAGTAACGGGGGTGTTCGGAACCATTGGTCACAGTCTAAAGATGCATGGTAGGTCACTTAGGATTGAGATGATTTGAATTATTGTAGTCACATGTACCTAAGTACAGTGAGAAGCTTTGTTTTGCGAGCAGTACAACAGATCATAGCAGACAAGGACATACAGATCATAGGGTGCTTAGAGTGAGGTATACACTGTACTGGAGGTGCACAAAGCAAGATCAACATTATTTGAAGTTAGAGAGCCCATTCATCAATTTCTTAACAGCGGAAAAGGAGCTGTTCTTGAACCTGTTGGTGCATGTGTTCAAGCTTCTCTATCTCCTGCCTGACAGCAGAGGTTGTAGGAAAGCATTACTGGGGTTGGATGGGTCTTTGATGATGTTGGCAGCCTTTCAGTGACAACGAGCCACCAATTGTCACAGAACTGTTCACAGATGGCTTCCATGATGGTCTGGGCTATGCACACAACCTTCCGTAGTTTCTTACCATTGTGGGCAGAGCAGTCACAGTACCAGGTCGTGATGCATCCAGATGAGCTGTTTTCTACGGTGCAAGTTGGTGAGGCTCCTTATGGACATGCTGAATTTCCTAAGCTGTCTGAGGAAGAGAGGCATTGTTGTGCCTTAAGTGTCACATCTCGGTGGGACGACGAGGACAGGTTATTGGTTAGCGTTGCTCGGAGGAAGTTGACACCCTCTCCACCTCTGCTCCGTTGATGTATATGGGGGAAGTGTCCTCCTCCATTCTTCCTGAATGGAATGATCAGTTCTTTTGTTTTGCACACATCGAGAGGTTATCATTACATCACAACTCCAAGCACTCTACCTCCTTCCTGCGTTCTGACTTGTCCGATATCTGTCATATCACAGTGATGCTGTCAGCAAACTTGTAGATGGCGCTCATTCAGAATTTGCTACACAGTCGTGGGTGGACAGAGAATAAAGTAGGAAGTTGAGAATGCATCCTTGCAGGATAGAAGTGTTGAGAATTATCGTGGAGGTGGTGCTGTTGTCTGTCTTCACTGATTGCAATCTGGGGGTCAGGAAACTGAGGATCCAGTTGCAGAGGGTGGACCTGAGACCAAGGTCTTGGAGTTTTGGGATTAGTCTGGAAGGGATTTTGGTGTTGGAAGTCAGAATTGTAGTCGATGAGTAGGAGACAAAATAACTGCAGATGTTGAAATCCAAACTAGAAAAGCAGGAGGCTGGAAGAACACAGCAAGCCAGGCAGCACCAGGTGGTGGAGAAGTCGAGATTTTGGGTGCCACCGGGGGGGTGGGGCAGGGTTGGGTCTGGGTTGGAGCTGCAGATAAAGGGAGTGGCAGAGGCAGGGTGGTGAAGTGGGGATAGATGAGGACAGGCAGAGGATACGACCTGATTGGTCAATGGGAGAAATAAATCCGGTAGGTGACTAGGTGGAGTGGAAGGGATGGGGAGGGAGGTTCTTTGAAATTGGAGAACTAACGTTGAGGTGGAAGATAAGGCATTGTTCCTTTAATTTGCGGTTTGGTTCGTTGTGGTAATGGAGGCGGCCAAGGATACTCATATCATAGAGGGAGTGGTTGGGGGAATTAAAATGGGCGGTGACTGGGAGATCTGGTCGGCCCCTACAGGCCCAATACGACATTGGCCACCTCAATTTCTCCAACCCCCCCCTCACCCACTCTAACCTCATCCCCTCCAAATGTGCAGCATTCCACTCACTCCACAACAGCCCCCTGTTCACCATCAAACCCGCTGATAAAGGTGGGGCGGTGGAAGTCAAGAGTACGGACCTTTATGTCGCAGAGACCGAACACCAACTCTCCAACACCATGTCCTACCTCCCCCCATGACCCCACCGTGACCCATCAGGCCCAAATCACCCACACTGTCCGTGCCCTCATTGCCTCCGGTGATCTCCCCTCCACTGCCTCCAAACTCATAGTCCCCCATCCCCGCACTGCCTGGTCCAACCTGCTCCCCAAGATCCACAAGCCCAATCACTCCAGCTGACCCAACAGCTCGGTATGCTCCTGCCCATCAAATTCATCTCATCCTTCCTTGACTCCATCCTCTCTCCCTTAGTTCAGGCACTTCCCACCTGCATCTGCAACACCAAACACACCCTCCATCTCTTCAGCAACATCCAGTTCCCCAGCCCCCATGGCTTTCTCTTCACTATGGACATGCAGTCCTTATGCACGTCCATACTCCACAAAGGTGGCTTCCAGTCCCTCCACTTCTTCCTCTCCAACAAACCCAGCCATCCCCCTCCACCAATACCCTTCTCAGCATCACCGAACTGGTCCTCAACCTCAACAACTTTTCATTTAACTGCTCCCATTTCCTTCAAATCCAGGGAGTGGCCACAGGCACCTGGATGGGCCCCAGCTACACCTGCCTCTTAGTTGGTTGTATCAGACAGTCCCTCTTCAATACCTACACAGGCACTGTGGCCCAACTCTTCTGCCATTACATCGATGACTGGATCGGTGTAGCGTCCTGCACCCAGGCTGAACTGGAGCAGTTCATAGACTTCGCCCACAACTTCCACCCCGCCCTCAAATTCACTTGGTTCATCTCGGACACCTCCCTCTCCTTTCTTGACCTCACCCTTTCCATCTCTGGCAACAGTCTCCAGCTGGACATTTACTAGAAACATACAGACTCCTATAACAACCTGGACTACACCTCCTCAGAAAAGGAGACATTCCACTCTCAAGCATCCTAGATATCCACCTATTTCAAACGTGGTTTTCCTTCCTCTGACATCCAGACAGCCCTCCACTGCACCACCTCCATTTCCCTGTTCCACTGCTCTAACTCCCTCACCTCCATCCAGGACCCCAAATAGTCCGTCCATGTGAGAGAGGTTCACTTGCCTCTCTTCCAGCCTAGTTTACTGCATCAGGTGCTCCTTATGTAGTCTTCTCTACATCGGTGAGACTAAAGGTAAACTTAGGGAAACACAGCTGGTCCTGCAGGGGCCGACCGGACCTCCCAGTCACTGTCCATTTTAATTCCCCCAACCACTCTCTTTCTGACATGACCATCCTTTGCCTCCTCCATTGCCACAATAAACCAACTGCAAACTGGAGGAACACCTCATCTTCTGCCTGGGCAGCCTACAGCCTGGAGGACTCAACATGGAGTTCTCAAATATATTTACAAAAAAAAATTGATGAGCTATTTTTAAAAATTTTAAACATAAAATTATTGGAAAATATAAATATCAGTATAATAAAAAGAAAAAACCCATAAATTACAATACAACTACTGTCTACTAACCTACCCTATAATACAAAACAAAACCAAACACTATGCAAAGCAACACCAAAATAAAGCAAAAAACAAAAAAAACCCACAAAATACAGAACAACTATGCTCGGCGCAAAGCTCCCAAACAAAGGAATGGGAGCCTCCAGGGCCCAGGGCTTGACAAATCTAACCATCCTGGATAAACAAACACCCTAGTTAAGATAACTGACAAATCTATATCCAAATAACTCAAATAGGGCTGCCATGTCTTATAAAAATGGTCTGTTGTGTGGTGCACCATGTTTGTAAATAAAGTACAAGGGAATTTCTGCCATCCCAGCAAGTTCTCAGACACCCAATTCATCAGAATATTCTTCCATGCACAGTATGCAAGAATTTAAATAGTTTTTTCCCATGCCCATCTAAAGATGGTAAATTCAGTAGACCTAAAAGGAGAGATATCGGGTCTCCTTTGACTTCAGTCCTCAACACCCACCCGATCTCTCCCGCCACAGCGCTCCAATAAACATGGAGCCCGCGGCATGTCCAGAAGTAATGGGTAAGAGTACCTACACTTATTTTACATTTGGGGCACACTGAAGATGCCCTTTTAAACTTCGCCAGATGGTCTGGTGCCAGATGAGCTGAAAATGTGTTGCTGGGAAAGCGCAGCTGGTCAGGCAGCATCCAGGGAACAGGAGAATCGACGTTTCGGGCATAAGCCCTTCTTCAGGAATGAGGAAAGTTTGTCCAACAGGCTAAGATAAAAGGTAGGGAGGAGGGACTTGGGGGAGGGGCGTCGGAAATGTGATTGGTGGAAAGAGGTCAAGGGGAGGGTGATAGGTCAGACTGGGGTGGGGGAAGAGAGGTC